>NC_140622.1:1551803-1581803 GCF_057382275.1 Copadichromis virginalis
CAGTTGCACGAACCAAGGAACTGGGAGACACTTCAAAGGAGTGAAGGAGAGGTAAATGTGTTGTAATTTCATGATTCTTATCATACTACAGATATGTTTGCAGTGTTGGGGAGTAACAGAGTACATGAACCGCCGTCACGTATTTAAAATATAAAACATGAGTAACTGTATTCCGTTACAGTTACCATTTAAAAAGGTGGTAATCAGAATACAGTTACTTTGATGAAATAAATGGATTACACGGCGGTCTTTTCCTGTTACATATGTTAGGCTGTCCCCTCTCTGTTTTTGGTTTCCACGCCGGTGGAAACTCAAACAAAACACGCATTCAGAGGCTCTGATGTCTGTGTCTCAGTCTCGCGGCCCATGTTACCTCTACTTGCGGCCGCATAGTGACGTGAAGAAATATTTTCAATAATTATTATTTAAAAAATGATTTAATATGAAGGCAACAGGAAGTGTTACAGGCATCGCCTTAAAGCATGTAGCCTGATGGGCAGTGTAGTCCGTGCTGCAGGGAGAATGGACTGCTGTACCCGTGATGTGTCTGTGAGGAGGGAGAGAAAGGAAAAGTAGGAGCTGTCACCGAGCAGAAACGGGAGCTGGAAGCATGTAAATATAATAATAACCACTGCAGCCAAACAGAGAGCCTGACGAGCCCAGCTGTAAGTAAGCTGTTAAGACTCGACTGTACGCTGTGTTCGTGTTTTCCTCTGAAACAATAAGTCCTGTTGGAGCAGCCTTTCAACGCCTCTCTCTGTCTCTGCTAGCAAAGTGACCCAGACAACAAAGTAAAGCTAGTTTTCAGCTACGAGCCCGACACGAACCCGACGTATTAGCCAGAGGTCCTTTACTACGGCTCGGAGCCGCTGACCTGTTTTATATACGCGCTGAATAGTTTTCTACACGAGATCGCTGCAAAAAGTGCAGCCTTACCTAATGTCCACCTACTGTTACTCATTTATATTAAGATTTAAACATCTAGCTGGTGTTGGTGTGGAGAGTAACCTTCAGTAATAGTAATAAATCACAGCAATAGTGCATTCATGTAGTTGTAAACAGCATGATAATATATTATTAAGTAATCCAAAGTATTCAGAATACGTTACTGTCATTGAGTAACATTACATTACAAAATACATTTGGGGCATGTAATCTGTAATCTGTAATGGAATACATTTTAAAAGTAACCTTCCCAACACTGTGTCTTTGCTATTAGATGTTAAGTATTAGCCTAAAAGCTTAATACAACATATGTTAAAACCTCACTTGTTTTGTTTTGTTTCGTTGTGTTTTTTTTTAATTTATTTATTTATTTTGTTTGTTTGTTTTTGTTTGTTTGCTTCTTGCTTTTGGTTGTTACATCTCTGTATTTGCTGTTATAAAATGCAAAATCTAATAATACTTGAATTATAAAAAAAAAAGTATTAGCCTAAAAATCCGTCGTCTGTTGAAACCAACACAATGTTTTATTTGACTGCTTTGTAAAGTAAATTGCTAAAATCATGAACTCGTGTTTTTCAGGATAAGATGTATTGTCCATTCTGTGGACTCCAGTTTGAGAACTTGACAACATTTTGCTGTTCCTTTGGAAAAGACGTAAGTTTTGTAGCAGCTAAAGATGCTTCCACAGAACAAGAACACTCAAGAGGTAATTTTGTGTGAGCTTCCTGCTATTGTAACTCCAACTCGTTCTATAAGGAAAACATTGAAAAGGGCAAGATTTGTTCAGGTGTTTGTACTTTACAGATAAGATAAGATAAGATAAGATAAGATAAGATAAGATAAGATAACCTTTATTAGTCCCACACGTGGGAAATTTGTTTTGTCACAGCAGGAAGTGGACAGTGCAAAAGTTATGAGGCAAAAATTAGAATACAATAAGAATAAATACAGTACACAACTGTACAGAATAGAATAAAATAATATACTATATACAGTAGAATAAAATAAAATAAATATACAATAAGATAAAAATAGAATACAAATACAAATACTATATACAACTGAGTAAAAATACAACGATGACAGAAAGGATTATTGCACTTAGTGTTATTGCATATGTATAGATATGTGTGGTTGATCAGTTAAAGTCTTTATTGTGGAGTCTGACAGCAGTGGGGAGGAAAGACCTGTGAAATCTCTCCGTCCCACACCGTGGGTGCCGCAGTCTCCCACTGAAGGAGCTGCTCAGTGCTGTCACAGTCTGCTGCATGGGGTGGGAGATGTTGTCCATCAGGGATGACAGCTTAGCCGCCGTTCTCCTGTCACTCACCACCTCCACTGGGTCCAGAGGGCATCCTAGAACAGAGCTGGCCCTTCGGATCACCCTGTTCAGTCTCTTCCTGTCCCCAGCAGAGATGCTGCCGCCCCAGCAGACCACGCCATAAAAGATAGCAGAAGCCACAACAGAGTCATAGAAGGTCTTCAGGAGTGGGCCCTCCACTCCAAACGACCTGAGTCTCCGCAGCAGGTACAGCCTGCTCTGCCCTTTCCTGTAGAGGGCGTCTGAGTTATGAGTCCAGTCCAGTCTGTTGTTCAGATGAACACCAAGGTACCTGTAGCTGTCCACAGCCTCAATGTCCATACCCTGGATGTTCAGTGGTTGCAGTGGAGAATGCTTGTGCCTGCGGAAGTCTACCACCAGCTCCTTGGTTTTACTGGCGTTGATCTGGAGGTAGTTCAGCTGGCACCAGTCCACAAAGTCTTGGGTCAGACCTCTGTACTCCTTGTCGTCCCCATCAGTGATGAGGCCGACTATTGCAGAGTCATCGGAGAACTTCTGCAGGAAGCACTGGGTGGAATTGTGGGAGAAGTCTGCAGTGTAGATGGTGAAGAGGAACGGAGCCAGAACCGTTCCCTGTGGGGCCCCCGTACTGCAGACGACCCTGTCCGACACACAGCCCTGAGTCCTCACATACTGTGGTCGGTCGGTGAGGTAGTCCAAAATCCAGGTAGTGAGGTGATGGTCCACTCCAGAGTTCACCAGCTTGTCCTTTAGAACCGAGGGAAGAATAGTGTTGAAGGCACTGGAGAAATCAAAGAACATGATTCTCACAGTGCTTCCAGCGGTCTCCAGGTGAGCGAGGGAACGATGTAGGAGGTGAATGACGGCATCATCCGCTCCAATGCCAGGCTGGTAGGCAAACTGAAGTGGGTCCAGTGATGAGCTTATTAGGCGCCGAAGCTGAGCCAGGACCAACCGCTCCAGGGTCTTCATCAGGTGGGATGTCAGAGCCACCGGCCTGTAGCTGTTGAGGTCCTTGGGGCGTGAAGTCTTTGGCACTGGTACAACACAGGAGGTTTTCCAGAGCTGTGGGACTCTTCCCAACCTCAGGCTCAGGTTGAAGAGGTGCTCCATCACCCCACACAGTTGGTCCGCGCAGGACCTGACGACCCTCGAGCTGATGCCATCTGGGCCCGCTGCCTTCTTGCAATTAATCCTCCTCAGTTCCCTCCTAACCTGGGTGGTTGAGAGAGACAGGCTGGAGCCTTGTGTTGAGTGTGTATTGGATGCTGCAGTTGGGGGTGGGGGGGAGTGAGCAGGGTGAATAGAGGAGGTGTGAAGTGTCTGAGGTGGAACAGCAGCAGTGGGGGTGGGTGAGTCTGCAGCCGATGTTGTAGACTGTCTCATGGTTGAGTCAAATCTGTTGAAGAAATGATTCAGTTCATTTGCCCACCTCACATCCCTCCCAGGCAGAGAGTTCTGCTGTTTGTGGCCCGAGATGGTTCTGAGGCCTCTCCAGACTTCACCAACGTTGTTTTGCTGAAGCTGGTTCTCCATCTTCTGCCTGTAGCTGTCCTTCCCATTCCTTATCAGTCCCCTCAACTCTCTCTGCACCCTTTTCAACTCCTCTTTGTCTCTGGATTTGAAGGCCCTCCTCTTCTGCTTGAGGACGGTTTTAATTTCTGGGGTAATCCAAGGTTTGTTGTTGGAGAAACACCGTACAGTCCTGGTAGGTACAGTGTTATCCACACAGAAGTTTATATAGTCAGTAATGCATGTAGTAAGGCTGTCGATGTCCTCACCATGGTCATCACAAATCACCTCCCACACAGTCGACTCAAAACAATCCTTAAGAGCCTCCTCGCTCTCCTCTGACCATCTCTGCACTGTGCGGGTGGCTGGTGGCTCCCTGCGCACTAAGGGCTCATACACAGGGACAAGGTGCACCAGGTTGTGATCAGATCTGCCCAGGGGAGGGAGAGGTGATGAACTGTATGCCTCTTCTGCATTGGCATACAGTAAGTCCAGTGTTTTATTGACTCTGGTTGGGCAGGTCACATACTGGGTGAAGGTGGGCAGTGTGGAGTCCAGTGAGGCATGATTGAAGTCCCCTGATATTATGAGAAGGGCTCTCGGTGATTGTGTTTGCAGTCTGCTGACCACTGAGTGGAGAGAGTCACAGGCTGCATCCGCGTTGGCCGAGGGGGGGACATACGCTGTTATCGCGATAACATGCGAGAACTCCCGGGGCAGGTAGTACGGACGCATGCTAACGGCTAACAGCTCAATGTCTCTGCTGCAGAGTTGCTCTTTTACAGTGATGTGCCCAGGGTTACACCATCTGTCGTTCACAAAAACTGTCAGTCCCCCTCCTTTCCTCTTACCGCTGTCTCTGGTCCTGTCCGCTCGCAGCAGCTGGAATCCCGGTAGTGTCACGCTTGTGTCCGGAGTTAGCGATGTTAGCCACGACTCCATTAGCATCATGATGCTACATTGCCGGTACTCCCTCTGTGACCAGGTTAGCGACATGAGCTCATCCATCTTATTGGGCAAAGATCTTACGTTTCCAATAATTACAGAAGGAAGAGATGGTCGATAACGTCTCCTTCTCGGGCGACGGCGCTCCTATAGTGTCATAAATGAAAAAGTATTGTTTTAATTGGGAAATTATAGACACCTGGTGTCATGTGACTGAAAGCAAAGACATTTTTCTGCTGGATGTGACTGTGGGGAAGAGGTAGAGTGTTAGGTGCATTATGTTCATAAATTTTTTGAATAATGACTTTTTCATGTTTGCTTTTGAATTATAAACAACAATCAAAGGAGCTTGCAAAGAAAAGCGTTTGGACTTCTTTAAGTTGCTTGAAGACGTTTCACCTCTCATCCAAGAAGCTTCTTCAGTTCTAAGGTCAAATGGTGGAGAGTCCCAGATATAAACCTAGTGGGAGTTTCCCCCCACAGAGGGACAAAAGGACCCCCTGATGATCCTCTAATCGCCTGAGCCAAGGTGTGAAACTGGGTGTGGGTCCCAATCAGCCAGAGTTTCGGGTGAGTTCATTGTGAAACCTGGCCCCACCTTATCATGCGAATTCCTGAGGTCAGATGGCCCAGGATGTGAGTGGGCGTTAAGGCGTCTGGGAAGGGATCTCAAAACTGGATTATAGATGGCAGAGAGTTGGTGTCGTAAACCCCGCCTCTGTTCAAAGATGGTCGCTCACAGTGGACATAGATGCTCCTTTCACTCCTCTTTCAAACCATCTGTCCTCTCTGTCCAAAATGTGAACATTGGCATCCTCGAAAGAGTGACCTGTGACCTTTAGATGCAGATGGACTGCTGAGTCTTGTCCTGTGGAGGTGGCTCTTCTGTGTTGTGCCATGCGCTTGTGAAGTGGCTGTTTGGTCTCTCCAATGTAGAGGTCTGAGCATTCCTCGCTGCACTGTACAGCATACACCACATTGTTAAGTTTGTGTTTTGGCGTTTTGTCTTTCGGGTGAACCAGTTTGTGTCTGAGCGTGTTGCTGGGTCATGGTTTTGGGGCATTCTGCACTGCTAGTTTTCTGCTGTCTAACAGTGTTCTGCCTTCTCCTGTAAGCTTATGTCCGAGGTACGTAACCTCTTTGCCCCACAACTGTAACTTGTGTTGTGAGACTTTATGACCCTGCTCTGTTAAGTGTTGCGTGTCTCCTGTAACGAGAATATCATCAACGTATAGAAAAAACTGACCTGTGGCAGGGAGCGTGCATAATGACATAGATTTCTTTAAAGCTTCTGCATACAGGGTGGGGCTGTTCTGGAATCCCTGAGGCAACCTTGTATAGGTATACTTCTGGTCGTCCAAAGTGAGTCCAAATAGCTTTTGTGAGTCAAAATGTAGTGGTACAGAAAAGAAAGCATTGGATAGGTCTACCACAGAAAACCACTGTTCCTTTGGTGTTGCTTGATTTAAAATGGTGTGTGGATTTGCCACCACAGGTGGGATTTGTTCTGTTATGTCATTTATTGCTCTAAAGTCATGTACTAGTCGATATTTCCCCGTGTTTGCTTTTTTCACTGGGAAAATCGGAGTATTACAGGTTGTTTCAGTTGTTTTTACTAAAATGCCTGCTTTTTCCATATCTGCAATTACTGGCCTGATCCCTGTTTTTGCTTCTGTGCTTAAGGGATATTGTGGTTTAACTGGCCTGTGATTTGTGGTAGTTTTTACTACAACTGGATCTGCTAGATCTGACAACAGAGGGTTTGTGTTCAGAGCCTAGAAGTAATTGTTCTATGTTATACACGTCCGTGTTTCCATTGCTCTTTGCTTCCTCGTCTTTGGTTTTTTTTTGTTCATTACATTTTCACCTGAGGCATTCCTAGATACCTTCTAGTTTTTCAAAGAATTCACACATTTCACACATCTTACATATTTCAACTTTGAAGTTAAAGTTTTCTTATTTTTATCTCTCTATATATACATATATTTAAACTTTGAATTGCTCACAGTTTACAGCTCTAAAACTGGGCATTTGTAAATCATGTACGTGAATTTGCATATGTTGCTTTTGCAGTGTTTCAGACTCCTGCACAATTCTCCGCTTAAGCAGTCAGTTTTATTTCCCAAATTTGCTAACCTATGGGTTTCTTCCGACCGCTGCACCTGGAGAATTGGTCCAGGTCTGCTTTGCTCCTGAAGAAACACAACTAAGACATTTTCATTATTATCCTGAGTACTTAAACTACCCGTTTCCCTCTCTCTGGTCAGAAATACCAACTCATGTTATGTGTATAAGTGTAAGCAGGTCTTCATTACATCTCCTATGCATGTTAATGTTCAGTGAGTGTAAGCTGCTTCCTTCATTGCCTCTGTATGTTATTATCAGGTTTAATTCATGCATCTTTTCACTGATTTCTTAATTCAAAACCATCTCACTTCTGATTCTTTCCAAAAATAATTTCACATGTAACAATTTGTGTATGTGTGTTTCCTATTCATTGATAGATAGCTCCCTGTGCTGTCCTCTATGCAGCTTCTGCTCTAAAAACAAATAAATAAAAATGTTTAACTCGCTCATTAGCTTAGTAGTGTCCACATATTTAAATCAGCTTCTCAATCTTGTAGCTTTAGCTATTATCTACAGGGTTTGGCTTATTAGTTGTTATTATAAATGTGCTCTACATCTCAGTAATATTTATCTAGGATAAATGACAGGTTTTCAAGCAGGTTAAGTGCCTCTATGCACCTAATTGGTTTAGATATTGCCTTTATTTTCTTCATCTCATATGTCATTATACTGAGTTTGAGCAAACCTTAAACTTGATGCAGACTACGTCATAACAATTATCCATCTCACATCATACTGACTAGGATACTTGTCATTAATATTATATTTTTATTAATATTATCATCTTTTTCTTTCCATATAATAACAACAGTATATTACAACATTTTATCAGTGTAAATCACTATACTACTACTGAGCCAATTTAATAGTTTAGGATCATCTTACTCAGCAAACAGATAATTTAGAATTCATCCAATCTGTACAAATTTGTTTTTTCTCTGAGCAGGTTTGTGCCTACTTTTTAGACTGGTCTTCTGTTTGCCTCATCTCAGATCCAACCTTCAGTCACATTCATTCTCTCTGTTGCATGTCGAACCAAGTAATTTATTATTATTTTTATTTCTATATTTTATTTTGTATCCATCAAGGGCTTCGGGTGGGCTGCAGTCCCACCCTCACCCAGGCTGGAGACATTTACCTTTTCACACACTTTCCTCGGCTGAACAATGAGACAGCCTTAATCTACCTTATGCATCTCTCTTTTTATAGAAAAGGTTTTCATGTGAATGATTTCCTTTTATTTATTTCATACAATCTGGGCATGATCGTCATGCCAACTATATTTCATTGTTTAGTTCTGTTTGTAAGGTTCCTCTTAAAATAGTTACTGCAGAGGGACTGCAAACCATTTGGTTTCGTTTTGTAGAAGGTTTGTTTACAAGGTATTTTATCGAGTTAAATATACAGACAGACCCGTGAAGCTGTCACTGGCACGAAGAATGAGAGAAGTTATCAACAACAGGCTTCTACTTTCAAGCTATTCTTGAAAGCGGTTGTCGATTTTACGTGATGACGCACAACTTTTTCCTCATTCAGCCAGTACGTGAGCGATCAACGGTAAACAATTCAGTGGAGTAGTTCAGCCACCTTAATGTGCTGTTAAATCAACAAAACAGTAAAAACAGTTTATGCGCGCAAGATTTATGCTGGACAGTCTGGGCCTCTCTTTAGTATCTACCACTAGCCGTCTTTCAGGCGTGCTGCTAACCGTTACACGGCTTCCAGCCCTATTTCAGGCGAGCGGGTAACTTGTCGGGCTTCCAACCTCTCACAGGTGAGCGGACAATCAATTCTATCAGGCTACCAACCTCTTACAGGTGAGCGGATAGTCAGTCTTTCTATAGACTTATGTTAGCAAATAGGTCACTTCCTATTTAATATACTTAGAGCAGACAGACTGTCCCAGCCGATCGTTTTACGCAAGGTGTGTCAAATGTGGAATAATCACCTGGCTTCGCTGTTGCCGGTCTGTTGGGCGTCCACTTTCAAGCCCCAGCGCCGTGGGCCTGTATAACGTCGGCCAGGACCCGAATTTAGCGTCCCTGGACTTTCAACCCTTCCTGGAGGGCGCTCTGCAGAGACTTCAACGCAGGCTTGTCACGGCGTCGGGACTTGAGGAAGGATACCACTGTGAAATGGAGCATAATAGTATTATTAATACCAGTCCATTAATGGCTTCGAAGGACCAATTAAATGTCAGAGATTTACAGTTAACAAACAGTCAGGTGAATAAACAACACTGAGACACTTAAGATTGACAACGTGCGGCACGGGTGAAAAGCTCAGAGCAAATCACACCGAACTGCAGCATTCGTTTATTTTTATAGGTTACATCGTCAATATGCAAATATAATCACATTTCCTGTTACGCAGGTCCTGATGCTGTCTGTGCGTTAGCTGTGTGTGTAAGCTGTGTGTGTGTGTCACAAAGTATGTTTGTTGCAAGTCAATTTCTAAGAATAATATAATGCAAGTCAACTTCTGCGGATATGTATTTCTGTGCTGGTCTCTTGTCAGTGTCACAGGGTCAGCTTCCTGTTTCTACAGAAAACTGTGTCTGGTGGAATATGTGTAACATAACTTTTGAAGCATAAGCAAATAAAACAATAAAAACTCCCTAACAAGATCCCTTCCCAGACGCCTTAACGCCCACTCACATCCTCGGCCATCTGACCTCAGGAATTTGCATGATAAGGTGGGGCCAGGTTTCACAATGAACTCACCCGAAACTCTGGCTGATTGGGACCCACACCCAGTTTCACACCTTGGCTCAGGCGATTAGAGGATCATCAGGGGGTCCTTTTGTCACACATTCCACTGAGAGATTTGGAACCAGTGAGGAAAAGAGGAGGTTCTGTTGTGTGGGAGGATTTTGAGTTGATTTTTGTCAATCCGGTGGGTTTTCCAGCTTTGTGTTCTGGCCGTTTGCTTTTGTTTTGTGCGTGTTTATTTTATCTGAAAACTGGAAAAAGGTAAAATGTCAAAACTCTGCTTCCATAATATAAATATCATTAAATAACTTTAGAAAAACTTCCACTTGACTCTTTACATGTAATGTTGTGAAAATATATATTTTATTGTTTAATTAATCTGAAAATGTTAGTCTGCCAAACGTGCAGCAATTGAATGTATTTATTCTCTTTAGCGGATAGTTTGTGGGGCCCAGGTAGACTGTATACCTGCATCTCTACCAGTTTCTCTGCACTCCAGCCTCCTCTGTGCCATGTGAAGGGATTTTCCTTAAGGCAGGAGAAATGATCTCCACGAAAAGGAACAGGTTCAGCCATCGCACAGTGGAACAAATTCTCTTCTTAAATATAAATGGAAAAGGGCTACTTTAAATGCATCATGTTTTTAATTTGCAAGTTCATAAGCATTTTCCTTTTCCATTTCACAATCAATTCTACCCCCAGGTCAAAAATATGTCTGGGAAAATTTCCCTAATATAATATTATTTATAAATACACCCGTCTAGTGATTAACTGCATAAGTGCATGGAGGCGGGACCTCAGAGCAGAAGCATACTCCATAATGTGTTGTACATTATTATATGTATATTATATGTAACGTGGTATTTTTCAATTATTGTATTTACCAACATCAAGAAGTCACAAGCAAAGAAAGACCACACCATGGTGCATGTTTGAACATGTTTACTGGTCAAAATGATTTATTAAACAAATAAAACACATTTTTTTAAACCACCAAAAAAATACACGTTCAAAGCAACACAACGGCGGCCCAATATCAGACAGAATCCCACTCTGTAGAGTGAGCAATCATAATGAAGCAGTTGGTTTTATTTTGTGGATTCAAGCTGCTCTTTGTATTTTTGGCCACCAGATGTCACCAGAGAGGACTGTGTTGAAAAGCTTCGAGTAATGAACCGTTTTCAATACAAGCTTCAATGCTTCAGAAAGCTTCATTTGGCCATCACTACCTGTCACAATCAGCAGGGCTGACTGTGTGTAGAGTGAAGGGTGGACCCAAATGCAGACGGAAACAAAATGTGAAACATGACTTGAATAACAGAAAACGAGGCATTTATTGAGGCTGGCAAAATAACTGCAAACAAAAGGCAAAATGCAAGGCTAACAATAACTAAACTGGGTGAGCTAAATTAACTAAAAACTTACTACAGGACCATGGACTTGACATGAGGAAACTTCTTGGCTTGCAAACAAAGCAGACGATCTGACAATAACACTGAAAACAGAGGACTTAAATACACAGGAGGTGATTAGGGGAAGTGGGAACACATGGAGGAACAGCTGACTGACATGAGCCTAATGACAGGACAGGGGAAGTGAAACTAAATACAATGAACAAAGAACACACAACTCCTTCAAAATAAAACAGGAAACACTGAAACTAGACATGACAACATGAGCTTAACAGACCTAACACGTGATGAACGATACAAGAACTCAAACATAGAAACCAAGGAAACAATAAATAATAACTGCCTTTCCTTAACTAAAGCTAAATAGGAATGACACATAAACTAATCACAAATTTAAAATGAGTCAAATACAAAATGAACTCGGGACGCTGACCCAGCCTGTGACAGTTGCCATTAATTCTTTTTTATAGTCATATTGTTAAAGAATCTTGTGATTACTGTCTTGAAGATTTTAACCAAAGTATTTCATACGTTCCCACAGATGTTAGTGTTTCAGAAGATGAGGAGAATGATGAAGTTATCGTTAGGGTACCACCCGTTACGTCACCCCTCTCTGACACAGTGGTATGTAAATCTCATGGATTCATTAGTTTGAGATGTTAGTGCTCTCAGTTCCAGCATAGTGCATTCAATGTCTGGATATAAGACTAATATCATTCTATTATTGTGTATATATAGTTGTAAGAATCTGAGCAGCCATAATCAACGAGTTTGGTGTTTGATGATTTTATCTGACAGCTTTGGTCAAGTCCAGAAAGCAGTACACCAGAGCCTATACGTCGGTAAGTTGGCTACCTTCTAGCACATTGATCTGGCGTCTGTGGCAGGTATATAAACATCTAATGTTCTTGACACTTTACAGTTTTTCTCAGTCGCTTTGGTGCGTTTCTCAGAACACCATTAACATTTGCACAGCAGTTAGTGCATTTCCCAAAACAATTAGTGCAAACTGCAAAACCTAGTGGATAGCCTGCTAAAGCACGTCACATGCACAGAATTGATTATCCATACCTCAAAAGCAAGTATCCATGTCAATGAAACTGTCAGTGCCATCAAAATGAAAAGTCTTGACACCATCTTTATGAACAAGATAGTCAAATGGCATTGTCATGTTTCCACTATGACAGTTTATAATTTCAGTGTTTCCCATTGCAAAAACAATTGGTGACACCTGAAAATGCTGACGACAGCACTATGGCCTACCTGTACAGCCATCTGAAATGTGCAGTAAAGTCACTGTAGATGTTATGGGAGTCTTGGGAGTAACTGAGACACTGAATACGTACGTCTCACATTTCCATTGTGTAGAAGTGTTTGTAATCCTACAGAATTGTGCAAAAGAAAAATATGCTACAGTCACTTGTTCACTGTAGAATACATGTAAACATAAAATCACCAATTTGGTAGAGCCTCCTCATGAGTGACAGCTGTAATTCACCTGAGATCAATTGTTCAATTTCGGAGACATTTCCAGGAAAAATGATACAGGAAGGTATAGGATTTGCTTGACAGATGGCCAATATTTGGCATGTGATAACTAGTTCAACAATTTTGTGTGTGATGACTTAAGCAATGGATGTATGACTATTAGTTTTATTGGGAATGACTGTTCAGCATCCATAGGTATGATTACTTTTGACTGACATGACATAAGCAAATGGAAATGTCAGAAAGCAGCAGGGAAATGTATGGAAGCAACTGATTCATGTCCAAAATCATTTGCAGTTTGTTCAGAGAGAGGAGAAATTGCTACTATGATGTGCACAAATGACTGAGTGTTGTGGAGGTTGAACTAATAGTTATGAGAATTTCAATTCTGATCTGAGAAACGCACCAAAGCGACTGAGAAAAACTGTAATGTTAGCATTTGATGGCCACTAAAGGATGTTATGTTTGTTAAGGGTTCAAATTTTGAGGAGGGATACAGGAGGGATTCAAAATCACAACACTGGTCCAGGAGGGTTAGGTCAATGAACACACGCGTGGGGAGGTGTACACTGCAAAACATCAGCTGTAGCTCTCCGCCCAATAATACACCAGCAGTTGTTTTTATAGCATCAGGGTATTATTTATGACGCCCCCTCATGCGTTAAGAAGATACATCACATCTACATCACAAATGTTCTGTTGACGACCGTGACACAGTCAGAAAAGAACATTTTCTTTGTCTCCATGCCAGGTGCTTCCTGTAGCTCGTCTCGCTCTCGCTTCTCCAAAACCTCAGATGCATGCTCTGCAACAAAACTGCAATTCTGCAGGCACAAAATGCAGTTGCAAGCAAAATATGTCTGAACTCTTACCTAGAATATAAGTCTACCTACAGTGTGTGTGTGTGTGTCCTGACCTCAGTTGCACTCTGTCTCACCTCTCACCTCGCCTACTAAAACTCACAACCAAACGGAGGTCACTCTCATACAGGGAGTGCAGAATTATTAGGCAAATGAGTATTTTGTCCACATCATCCTCTTCATGCATGTTGTCTTACTCCAAGCTGTATAGGCTCGAAAGCCTACTACCAATTAAGCATATGATTAAGCAGGTGATGTGCATCTCTGTAATGAGAAGGGGTGTGGTCTAATGACATCAACACCCTATATCAGGTGTGCATAATTATTAGGCAACGTCCTTTCCTTTGGCAAAATGGGTCAAAAGAAGGACTTGACAGGCTCAGAAAAGTCAAAAATAGTGAGATATCTTGCAGAGGGATGCAGCAGTCTCAAAATTGCAAAGCTTCTGAAGCGTGATCATCGAACAATCAAGCGTTTCATTCAAAATAGTCAACAGGGTCGCAAGAAGCATGTGGAAAAACCAAGGTGCAAAATAACTGCCCATGAACTGAGAAAAGTCAAGCGTGCAGCTGCCAAGATGCCACTTGCCACCAGTTTGGCCATATTTCAGAGCTGCAACATCACTGGAGTGCCCAAAAGCACAAGGTGTGCAATACTCAGAGACATGGCCAAGGTAAGAAAGGCTGAAAGACGACCACCACTGAACAAGACACACAAGCTGAAACGTCAAGACTGGGCCAAGAAATATCTCAAGACTGGTTTTTCTAAGGTTTTATGGACTGATGAAATGAGAGTGAGTCTTGATGGGCCAGATGGATGGGCCCGTGGCTGGATTGGTAAAGGGCAGAGAGCTCCAGTCCCACTCAGACGCCAGCAAGGTGGAGGTGGAGTACTGGTTTGGGCTGGTATCATCAAAGATGAGCTTGTGGGGCCTTTTCGGGTTGAGGATGGAGTCAAGCTCAACTCCCAGTCCTACTGCCAGTTTCTGGAAGACACCTTCTTCAAGCAGTGGTACAGGAAGAAGTCTGCATCCTTCAAGAAAAACATGATTTTCATGCAGGACAATGCTCCATCACACACGTCCAAGTGCTCCACAGCGTGGCTGCAAGAAAGGGTATAAAAGAAGAAAAACTAATGACATGGCCTCCTTGTTCACCTGATCTGAACCCCATTGAGAACCTGTGGTCCATCATCAAATGTGAGATTTACAAGGAGGGAAAACAGTACACCTCTCTGAACAGTGTCTGGGAGGCTGTGGTTGCTGCTGCACGCAATGTTGATGGTGAACAGATCAAAACACTGACAGAATCCATGGATGGCAGGCTTTTGAGTGTCCTTGCAAAGAAAGGTGGCTATATTGGTCGCTGATTTGTTTTTGTTTTGTTTTTGAATGTCAGAAATGTATATTTGTGAATGTGGAGATGTTATATTGGTGTCACTGGTAAAAATAAATAATTGAAATGGGTATATATTTGTTTTTTGTTAAGTTGCCTAATAATTATGCACAGTAATAGTCACCTGCACACACAGATATCCCCCTAAAATAGCTCAAACTAAAAACAAACTAAAAACTACTTCCACAAACATTCAGCTTTGATATTAATGAGTTTTTTGGGTTCATTGAGAACATGGTTGAAGTTCAATAATAAAATTATTCCTCAGAAATACAACTTGCCAAATAATTCTGCACTCCCTGTATGTGTACTAGCCTAACTGAAAGTATATATGTAATATATCGAATAAATGTTTTAATCAAATGGCCCTACTTAAAGCTTAATAAAAACATAAATGAACAAAGGATCATACTGAATAATATGTTATAGTTGTTTTAACTCACTTTACTCAATAGATCGGCCGGACATCGCGCCGACCGAGGCTTGAAACCTCCAATTACTTGACTGAGCTCAACTCTTTAATAAGCACAGAATGCAATGTGTATAAAATGATTATAGCCGTTCCTGTAACAAAGGTTAAATGATGCCAGTATGTTTGTCTTAAAGTTATAAGCTATATTTGTTAATAGAATATAAATGCCGCAGGTTACATGATAGCAAAAGAACATTTTGTTTAATCCCACATGTTTTATAACATTTTCTTTTTATCATTGGATCTGTATTTTATAGGTCACCTTCAATATCCCAAACATCTGATGTGCAAGTATATAATAGTCTTTTGTATAACAATGTTGCATATTTAATTGTTAAGTTTCATTTGCATGCCATTACATCTGCAGTTGTTATGGTATTGTGTTGTGTTTGTGCTCAAGGTTCAGTGTGGTACAGAATCTCAAATCCACATCAGGAGAACATACTACAAGTTACAAGTTAGTCTTAAGCAGTGTTGGTCAAGTTACTTGAAAAAAGTAATCAGTAACTAATTACTGATTACTTCCCCAAAAAGTAATCCCGTTACTTTACTGATTACTTCTTTTCAAAAGTAATTAATTACTTAGTTACTTTGTTACTTTTTAAAAACACGATTTACAACCTGAAGAGGTGATAAAGCGACAGATCTTTCAGCCCAATTCTACTTTTTCTACATAATCCATCATACAAAATGTAATCAAATGGAAAAGTCTCTTTTTAAAACTTGTTTTATCAGTTTTAATCTTTTAACTTTATGCATCAAGCAAAAATTTAATTATCTGCAACATTCTCTGACTGGAAGAAATTAGTTTAACATTTAAACCTATTTTCTGCACATTCCAGCTCATAAAATAAAATAAAATATTTTGTGTGTTTACACTCAGTCTTTCAAATAGATGCAAGTAAAACACAGCAGAAAATAAATAAAGTCAAAGACTCAGCGGTCCTGTTGCTCTATTTTCACCTGTAAAGCAGGAGTGGGGCAGGCGGAGGGTTACCCTGGTGCAGGTGTGCCGCGGTCAGTGGAAGAATCCGCGAGTTTCTCTGTGAGTTTCCCATCACGTCGTAGCTACTCGGTGCTTGTTTGGAAGTTTAGGGGTTTTTTTCGCTGTAAAAAGAAGTTTTCTTCCCACGCACAGCGGACACTAATGTTTTTGTCACTTTTTATGGAATCAAACTCAAAGTAAGGTCAGTACTTCCACGCTTTAAACGCTGCACGCTCATACTCTCTCCCACAATCGATATATGATCCATTGTTGATCTGCACACAGCTGTTGTCACGAACGGCGCACTCGCTTACGTCACTGTCGTGAGACATTCTCGCAAAAAAATCACGGTTTTAGTAACGCAGTAACGCGTTACTGCCCATCTCTGGTCTTAAGTTATAAAATTACATGATTTACCCTAGGGATCAATGAAGTATTCAGATTGTGATTCTAAAATTTAAAAAATATAAAATGATATAGCTTATAAATAATTATAAAGTAATAAGCTCAGTGAAACCGTTTGTTGTTGTTGTTGTTGTTGTTGTTGTTTTAATTATAGAGGCTCTCTATCTAATCCATAACTTGAGCAATTTCAGTCACGGTGAAGTACTTCAGACCCAACCCAGCCAAATGTAGAGCCAGAATTACTATTGCATAAAATGTATTTTAATCTTCTGTTTTTACCAATATGTATGCACCTGTCGTTATTGACAGCAGTTCTTCAGATGCTAAGGGAGAGGAGCTGCAAAAGGAAAACTGGTAATTTCATATCCTGAATAAGTACAATAAACCCATAATGTGTGACTAGTGCTGGGTACTGCTGCTCTTTTTGATCCTAACCTTTTACAGGAGCAAACATAGCTGAACTGTTCCTGTGAAGTTATTCTGCTGATGATTGTATTCAGATCACTATTTTGCTTTTTAAAATGAATTAACAGAAAAGGGCCAATTGATAAAGCAAGAAACATTACTTAAAAGATATTAAACAAGAAAAACATAAAGTGTAAACAGTGTAAATATTTAGTTGCTTTTCACTGACTGATTCTACAGTGATGAACCTGATGGATTGACGGCTGCACATGTCATCTCAAATCTGGCTCTGAAGATTAACCGAGCCAATGTCTGGGATGGTGCCTACCGAGGCGTCAGAAGGTCTTCATATAGTCCCAACTCTGGCATGATGGTGAAATTCTCTGATGACGTGGGGCAGGCTGAAGAGGCAATAGACACAGGTGGGCCTACCCGAGAATTTCTCACCCTTTTGATGGAAGCCATAAGGACGAGAAGAATATTCGAAGGAAAAGACTATGCCAAATATCTCACGTTTCATAGTAAAGGTGTTTATTTTTTTTCACATTTTTTTCCATGGTCAAAATTACTTTATTATAATGTAATGTCTTTATCTTTAGCTGCAGATGAAAATGAATATTTCTACATTGGAAGAATGATTGCAGTTTCCATTGTCCACGGTGGTCCATGGCCATGTTGTTTATCTCCAAACTTCTTAATGTAGCTTGTTGGAAAAGACAAGACATTTGAGGCTCCAATTGATGATATACCAGATGAAGAAATCAAGAAGGCTCTACTAGAGGTGAATTTATGATGTTATGATTATGACAAATACCAATTAATGCAAAGACCTACATTTAATAGATTACTTAACATAATCTTGGTAACTAACTGATGCCTGAAATGATTACTGATTTTGTAATTCAAGACTGTGTTAAATTGCAAAGGATATCACTTGACTGAGTGTATTTCTGTAGCCCAAATATATGGTAATAATCGTAACTGTCACAATTTCCATTTTGAAAATTGATGATATACATATTCACCAAAGGGTGTGTGTTTATTTCTCTCTCTCTCTCTCTCAATACACACACACACACACACACACACACACACACACACACACACACACACACACACACACACACACACATATATATATATATAAAACACCCAGCTCTTTTATTAGAGATTTTATCATTTGTGAGCACAGAAATATATATATGAAAAAAAAAAAAACACCCAGCACGCCCCTGCGGGCGGTTTATCCTTCAAGCTCGGGTCCTCTACCAGAGGCCTGGGAGCTTGAGGGTCCTGCGCAGTATCTTAGCTGTTCCCAGGACTGCGCTCTTCTGGACAGAGATCTCCGATGTTGTTCCCGGGATCTGCTGGAGCCACTCGCCTAGCTTGGGAGTCACCGCACCTAGTGCTCCGATTACCACGGGGACCACCGTTACCTTCACCCTCCACATCCTCTCGAGCTCTTCTCTGAGCCCTTGGTATTTCTCCAGCTTCTTGTGTTCCTTCTTCCTGATGTTGCTGTCATTGGGAACCGCTACATCGATCACTACGGCCGTCTTCTTCTGTTTGTCTACCACCACTATGTCCGGTTGGTTAGCCACCACCATTTTGTCCGTCTGTATCTGGAAGTCCCACAGGATCTTAGCTCGGTCATTCTCCACCACCCTTGGGGGCATCTCCCATTTTTACCACAGGACTTCCAGGTTATACTCGGCACAGATGTTCCTGTACACTATGCCGGCCACTTGGTTATGGCGTTCCATGTATGCCTTGCCTGCTAGCATCTTGCACCCTGCTGTTATGTGCTGGATTGTCTCTGGGGCATCTTTACACAGCCTGCACCTGGGGTCTTGCCTGGTGTGATAGACCCCAGCCTCTATGGATCTTGTGCTCAGAGCTTGTTCTTGTGCTGCCATGATTAGTG
Source organism: Copadichromis virginalis (assembly GCF_057382275.1). NCBI lineage: Eukaryota > Metazoa > Chordata > Actinopteri > Cichliformes > Cichlidae > Copadichromis > Copadichromis virginalis. The sequence goes on from NC_140622.1 coordinate 1,570,692, forward strand.
CCTCTGTGCTGTCTTTCAGTCCAGCTTTGTCCAGCCACTGGTAGGATTTCTGGATATCAGCCACCTCCTCTATCTGCCGGTGGTACATACCGTGCAGGGGCCTGTCCTTCCATGATGGTTCCTCGTCTCCCTCCTCTTTCTTGGGTTTCTGCTGCCTGAGGTATTCACTGAGCACTCGGTCAGTTGGGGCCATCTTCCCAATGTATTCTTGGATGTTCATTGTCTCATCCTGGACTGTGGTGCCGACACTCACCAGTCCCCGGCCCCCTTCCTTCCGCTCAGCGTACAGCCTCAGGGTGCTGGACTTGGGGTGAAACACTCCATGCATGGTAAGGAGCTTTCTTGTCTTTATGTCAGTGGCTTCTATCTCCTCCTTTGGCCAGCCTATTACCCCAGCAGGGTACCTGATCACGGGCAGGGCGTACGTGTTGATGGCCCGGATCTTGTTCTTACTGTTCAGCTGACTCCTCAGGACTTGCCTGACCCCCTGCAGGTACTTGGTGGTTGCAGCTTTCCTAGCGGCCTCTTCATGGTTCCCATTCGGGATCCCCAGGTACTTGTAACTGTCCTCTATGTCTGCAATGTTGCGTTCTGGTAGTTCAATCCCCTCAGTTCTGACTACCTTCCCTCTCTTTGAACAAGAAGGCATCGGTGGGCAAGAGACGAAAACAGGGTATTGTTGGAATGCTACTACGCAAGTAACCCTGGCGGAAGGGGTTACATGAATAGGATGAGGGACCTATGGATTCTTCGATACCCAACATCCACAATGACGGCAAAACAACTAGTAGCTCAGTGTTCCAACATTTGAAAGAAGGGACTGCTCTCACAGCTAGAGATTGACGAGGTACAACATAAATGCTACGGCAAGGGGGAGCCAGGACGCCAGGTCAGGGAGGAGATATCATCACCCCCACCTGAGATTGGGTACCAAGACCCAAGTGCGATAGGAGAAGGATATATATAGATGTATGTATGTATGGGTGTGTAATATACAGTGTTGGTCAAGTTACTTGAAAAAAGTAATCAGTAACTAATTACTGATTACTTCCCCAAAAAAGTAATCCCATTACTTTACTGATTACTTCTTTTCAAAAGTAATTAATTACTTAGTTACTTAGTTACTTTTTAAAAACACGATTTACAACCTGAACAGGTGATAGAGCGATAGATCTCTCAGCCCAATTCTACTTTTTCTGCATAATCCATCATACAAAATGTAATCAAATGAAAAAGTCTCTTTTTAAAACTTGTTTTATTAGTTTTAATCTTTTAACTTTAAGCATCAAGCAAAAATTTAATTATCTGCAACATTCTCTGACTTGAATAAATTAGTTTAACATTGAAACCTATTTTCTGCACATTCCAGCACATAAAATAAAATAAAATATTTTTTGTGTTTACACTCAGTCTTTCAAATAGATGCAAGTAAAACACAGCAGAAAATAAATAAAGTCAAAGACTCAGCTGTCCTGTTGCTCTATTTTCATCTGTAAAGCAGGACCAGGGTAGGCGGAGGTTTACCCTGGTGCAGGTGTGCCGCAGTCAGTTGAAGAATCCGCGAGTTTCTCAGCGCACTTGGTGCTTGCTCAGATGTTTAGGGGTTTTTATGGAATCAAACTCAAAGTAAGGTCAGTACTTCCACGCTTTAAACGCTGCACGCTCATACTCTCTCCCACAATCGATATGTGATCCATTGTTGATCTGCACACAGCTGTTGTCACTAACGGCGCACTCGCTTACGTCACTGTCGTGAGACATTCTCGCAAAAAATCACGGTTTTAGTAACGCAGTAACGCAGCGTTCCTACGGGAAAGTAACGGTAATCTAATTACCGTTTTTGCAATAGTAATCCCTTACTTTACTCGTTACTTGAAAAAAGTAATCAGATTACAGTAACGCGTTACTGCCCATCTCTGGTAATATATGTTTTTTTATTTAGATAGAGAATGCAACAACTGTAAGTGAGCTCTGGGTAGTCTTAGAAAAACACCCAAGCATGCTCCAGACAGCAGGCTGCTATTGATTCATGAGGACACTGGAGGATAAGAAGAAGGTAGTAGCAGATTACATTCAGTGGTACTTCATCTACTGAAACCATCTTTCCATCCAAAGGTATAGAATTCAGACTATTATGTGCCCATTTAACAAAATCTTTTCAGAAGATTAAATGGTTACTTTTTTTATTCCAGTGAACTTTAAAGGCCTTTTTCAGGAGGACTTCTTTTTTGTAGCAGGATGACTGTCTTAGCTAGATAAGAATGTTGGTTACTTTCTTAACACAGTATTTTGCCATGTGAAGTTTTGCTTGCTTGTTGAGAGGAAGATGATGCTGTAGGTAAGGCACCACAACCTCCACAAATAACATTAAACAATTTATTAAAAATGAGACTGTTTTCTAGTTTCAGAGAGGGTCTAGCAACACTGGATTTTCTAAACGCCCTGGAACAGCATCCTTCACTCTTCTCATTCATGTGCTACACTGAGACCAGGCTGACAGCTGATCTTCTGGAGAACATCTTCCATGTGCAATTTGGTCCACCTGGCAGCTCTAGGCGTCAAGAGTACTGAGCTACTGGCAAGACTATCTGCTTTCTGTAGAAGGTCTTAAATTTGGTTGAAAATGTTGACATGAGTACATTTATGTCAACAAAGTGTAATGGCCCCTTTTTGTGTTTATTATCATTAGAAATAACTTTTTCTTTTTACATTCACAGAGAAAAATGGAAGTCTGTCTCTTGAAGACATCCCTATGTTTGCAACTGGACTGAGGGAAATTCCTCCTGCAGCAATTCAGCCAAAGTCACAGCTTCTTTTCCAGACCACTTCACGCTTCCCTGTAACAGATGTCTGTGCAAATACTATCAAAATCACAGTGTTACACAATTATGAGGACTTCCAAGGAGCCATGGATTATGGCATCCAGAACTCTCCTGGGTTTGGGCTTCCCTAAGGTCCAAGTCCTTTTGCTTTTAAGCCACATTTATGGTTTTTGCAAACATGTGAAGTTTCTGATTTTAAAATATGATAATGTTCTTTCTAAATTCCATCCTGCAGTTTATATGTGTAGAGAATTTCTGGAAATAAACATAAAGTTTATTGCATCGCAGCAAGTTCGATCAGGTTTTGGAATTTCAAAAGCATAATATCATAGTGGGACAATTGAACAAGTTAGAAATATTTCACTGTGTTAAGAAATTGCCAAAATAACAAAACAAAACATTTCTGAATGAATTATTAATTAATTAATTTTCAATTAAATTCAATTAAATGTTATTTATATAGCACCAAATCACAACAACAGTCGCCTCAAGACGCTTTATACGGTGGCTAGGAAGTGCAAATCACATTTACAACATCAACAACAAAATAACATTTCAGAAAACACTTTAACAACTCCGCAACAAATTAACAAGTGGCTCTTGACGAAAAGGGATTGTCCGAAATACCGGAAGTGACTCAACGATTAGGCTTACTCCATATTTGTAGTACAGAAAAGTGATTTGTAGTCAGCTAAATGAGGGCTTTTCAGAGAAGTAGTGTTCAGTTAATGTTTGAAGAGATTTTACAAAAGAGTATGGGTGAGATAATGAGGTTCAGATTTTTAAATGTCACAGGGATTTTCTTTAGAAAATATCTAGGCCTTAAAACCGTCATGGTCCACACTCCAGCCCAGCAGGTGGCGGTAAAGTGCCTTTAAATTAGCGGCAGAAGAAGAAGCAGCAGCTAAACGCGGGATGTCAAGTCAACAAACGCCGAGAAACTTTAATGGTGTGTTCACACCGAACGTGATAGACGCGACCAGAGCATCAGGTTTAGATGTAAAGTCAATGGAGAAGTGCGATGACACGCGGAAACTCAGAAGCACAAAACTCAGAAGCAGACACGAAAACGCGTCAAACGCGCGTCAAAGTAGCACGTCTGGCGCGCTTGACGTCAGTTTTTGTGTTGCATTTTGTGCATTCGCGCCATATCGCGTCTACTGCTCGAGTTGGAAAAATCTGAACTCCAGCGTCAATTCGACAACCAATCAGGAGCCTGGTGACGTGGCTGTGACCTAGGTCAAAGGGGCAGATCCAGCCAAAGCCCTTCATACTTCAATGGAGGAAAGGCTAATCAACGCCGTAGCAAACAACCCGGAGCCGTACAACACCAGCTGCTTTCTGTACCAAGACAGGAATATAAAGGACCGAGCTTGGAGGAAGATATGTGAAGAGATAGGGCAACCTGGTAAGTTCATTCATTTCTCTTTTGAAAGTTTTCACTGACCTGGGGAAGCCGCGCTAAAGCTAGCAAGCCACCGCTATTTTCCCACTGACGTACAAATACCGTTCTGCTTTTATGCATCTTGTCATATAGGAATATATTTTGTTTATTAATAAACAGCACACAGTGGTCCCGCTGTTCATCCGTCACTGCTTCGCTCATCAGTGGGAAAATAGTGGTGGCTTGCTAGCTTTTGACGTGCGTTTGACGCGTTTTCGCGACACAAATCTGCTTCTGAATTTTCGCCTGTATGGCAAGCCATTAGTGCCAAATATCGCCACTTTTCTAACCTGTTTGGTTAAGAAATGGCGTAAAAAACGCTGTTTAATTATTCAAAGCGCCACTCACATGGCGCCCAGTATGTGACCTGCCCCACTGTAGGCAATAAAACATTGTACTTAATGTATGCCAATGAAAAAGTGTCATACAGTTTATCACCTCTCCCTGACCTGGGAAGATCTGATCGTAACCTAGTGCGCCTTGTCCCTGTGTGCAGCCCTTAGTGTGCAGGGAGCCACTAATCACCCACGCAGTGCAGAGATGGCCAGTGGAGGGCATATAAATAAGTAATAAAAGCAAATAAATGACAGAATGCTTTTTTTAAAACAAGGTGCGATCGTGGCTCAAGAGTTGGGAGTTCGCCTTGTAATCGGAAGGTTGCCGGTTCGAGCCCCGGCTCGGACAGTCTCGGTCGTTGTGTCCTTGGGCAAGACACTTCACCCGTTGCCTACTGGTGGTGGTCAGAGGGCCCGGTGGCGCCAGTGTCCGGCAGCCTCGCCTCTGTCAGTGCGCCCCAGGGCGGCTGTGGCTACAATGTAGCTTGCCATCACCAGTGTGTGAATGTGTGCGTGAATGGGTGGATGACTGGATATGTAAAGCGCTTTGGGGTCCTTAGGGACTAGTAAAGGCGCTATATAAATACAGGCCATTTACCAAGGTTCAAGGTTCAAGGTTCTTTATTTGTCACATGCATAGTTATACAAGTATAACACACAGTGAAATGTAGCCTGACACGCTCCTCGACATGTGCAAAAATTGGGGGGGGGGGTGTATATAACACCCAGCACGCCCCTGCGGGCGGTTTATCCTTCAAGCTCGGATCCTCTACCAGAGGCCTGGGAGCTTGAGGGTCCTGCGCAGTATCTTAGCTGTTCCCAGGACTGCGCTCTTCTGGACAGAGATCTCCGATGTTGTTCCCGGGATCTGCTGGAGCCACTCGCCTATCTTGGGAGTCACCGCACCTAGTGCTCCGATTACCACGGGGACCACCGTTACCTTCACCCTCCACATCCTCTCGAGCTCTTCTCTGAGCCCTTGGTATTTCTCCAGCTTCTCGTGTTCCTTCTTCCTGATATTGCTGTCATTGGGAACCGCTACATCGATCACTACGGCCGTCTTCTTCTGTTTGTCTACCACCACTATGTCCGGTTGGTTAGCCACCACCATTTTGTCCGTCTGTATCTGGAAGTCCCACAGGATCTTAGCTCGGTCATTCTCCACCACCCTTGGGGGCATCTCCCATTTTGACCTCGGGACTTCCAGGTTATACTCGGCACAGATGTTCCTGTACACTATGCCGGCCACTTGGTTATGGCGTTCCATGTATGCCTTGCCTGCTAGCATCTTGCACCCTGCTGTTATGTGCTGGATTGTCTCTGGGGCATCTTTACACAGCCTGCACCTGGGGTCTTGCCTGGTGTGATAGACCCCAGCCTCTATGGATCTTGTGCTCAGAGCTTGTTCTTGTGCTGCCATGATTAGTGCCTCTGTGCTGTCTTTCAGTCCAGCTTTGTCCAGCCACTGGTAGGATTTCTGGATATCACCTCCTCTATCTGCCGGTGGTACATACCGTGCAGGGGCCTGTCCTTCCATGATGGTTCCTCGTCTCCCTCCTCTTTCTTGGGTTTCTGCTGCCTGAGGTATTCACTGAGCACTCGGTCAGTTGGGGCCATCTTCCCAATGTATTCTTGGATGTTCGTTGTCTCATCCTGGACTGTGGTGCTGACACTCACCAGTCCCCGGCCCCCTTCCTTCCGCTTAGCGTACAGCCTCAGGGTGCTGGACTTGGGGTGAAACCCTCCATGCATGGTAAGGAGCTTTCTTGTCTTTATGTCAGTGGCTTCTATCTCCTCCTTTGGCCAGCCTATTACCCCAGCAGGGTACCTGATCACGGGCAGGGCGTACGTGTTGATGGTCCGGATCTTGTTCTTACCATTCAACTGACTCCTCAGGACTTGCCTGACCCTCTGCAGGTACTTGGTGGTTGCAGCTTTCCTAGCGGCCTCTTCATGGTTCCCATTCGCCTGCGGGATCCCCAAGTACTTGTAACTGTCCTCTATGTCTGCAATGTTGCCTTCTGGTAGTTCAATCCCCTCAGTTCTGACTACCTTCCCTCTCTTTGTTACCATCCGACTACACTTCTCCAGTCCGAACGACATTCCAATGTCATTGCTGTATAGCCTGGTAGTGTGGATCAGTGAATCGATGTCTCGTTCACTCTTGGCATACAGCTTGATGTCATCCATGTACAGGAGGTGGCTGACAACTGCTCCGTTCCGTAGTCGGTATCCGTAGCCAGTCTTGTTAATGATCTCACTGAGGGGGTTCAGGCCTATGCAGAACAGCAGTGGGGACAGAGCATCTCCTTGGTAGATCCCGCACTTGATGGTGACTTGTGCTATGGGCTTGGAGTTGGCCTCTAGTGTTGTACGCCACATCCCCATTGAGTTCCTGATGAAGGCTCTTAGGGTCCCATTGATCTTGTACAATTCTAGGCATTCCAGTATCCAGCTGTGGGGCATTGAGTCATAGGCCTTCTTGTAATCAATCCAGGCAGTGCACAGGTTGGTCAGTCTGGTCTTGCAGTCTCGGCTGATTGTTCTGTCTACCAGTAGCTGGTGTTTTGCGCCTCTGGTATTCTTGCCAATTCCTTTCTGTGTCCCGCTCATGTATTGACCCATGTGCCTGTTCATCTTAGCCGATATGATGCCTGACAGGAGCTTCCATGTAGTACTGAGGCAGGTTATTGGTCGGTAGTTGGAGGGGACCGGTCCCTTCTTGGGGTCCTTGGGGATCAGGACCGTCCGGCCTTCAGTTAGCCATTCCGGGTGTCTCTCGTTAACTAGCAGCTGGTTTATTTGTGCTGCCAGACGCTCGTGGAGTGCAGTTAGCTTCTTCAGCCAGTAGGCGTGAACCATGTCGGGCCCTGGTGCTGTCCAACTCTTCATACTGGAGACCCTTTCTTGGATATCTGCCACTGTGATGGTTACTGGACCCTGTTCAGGGAGGTCGCTGTGGTCTGCCCTCAGATCCTCTAGCCACTGAGCATTGCCGTTATGGGTTGCATCCTTCTCCCATATGCTCTTCCAGTATTGCTCCGTCTCCAGCCTTGGTGGTGCTGTTCTCTTATTGTTCCCTTGCCACTGAGAGTACACCTTTGCTGGTTCTGTGGAGAACAGCTGGTTTATTCTCCTGCCTTCTATCTCTCTGGTGTACCTCCTCAAGCGGCTGGCCAAGGCTGTGAGTCTTTGCTTGGCAGTTTCCAAGGCCTCAGGTATGGACAGCTTGCTGTATTTCTTAGGCACCTTATTCGTCGCACCTTTCTGCAACTCCGTTAGTTGGCTAACCTCTCTCCGTGCTACTTTGATCTTGCCCTCTAGCCTCCTTCTCCATGGAGGGTACTGCCCCTTGTGGCTGTTCAACTTGTAGCCAAGCATCTCACTGATCACTGCTGCCGTATTGTAGATCAGCTTGTTAGTGTCGGTAATCGTGGTTGTAGGTATTGCCCATAGTGCTGCATTAACATCATCTAGCAGACCTTCTGAGGGTACTTCACGTAATCTTGGTAACCGGCTACGGGGGATCCAGGTTTCAAGCTTGGCCATGATCCTATTTTTCAGGTCAGTTCCTCTCGCACTCAACGATCCTTCTCCTATCACACTTGGGGCTATGTACCCAATCTCGGGTGGGGGTGATGATATCTCCCCCCTGACCTGGCGTCCTGACTCCTCCTTGCCGTAGCATTTGTGTTGTACCTCGTCAATCTCTAGCTGTGAGAGCAGTCCCTTCTTTCGAATGTTGGAACACTGAGCTACTAGTTGTTTCGCCGTCATTGTGAATGTTGGGTATCGAAGAATCCATAGGTCCCTCATCCTATTCATGTAGCCCCTTCCGCCGGGGTTACTTGCGTAGTAGCATTCCAACAACGCCCTGTTTTCGTCCCTTGCCCACCGATGCCTTCTTGTTCCAGTAGCCCACTTTTCGTCAGGGTGCCCTGGTTCCTCAACACCTGACGCGGACCTTGTTGATCCGGGCGACGTCCGAGCCGGCATGCCTTCATATATATATATATATATATATATATATATATATATATATATATATATATATATATATATATATATATATATATATATATATATATATATATATATATATATATATATATATATATATATATATATATATATATATATATATATATATATATATATATATATATATGCAGCTGGATAGCGTAGTGGTTAGACTACACGCCTTTGGAACAGAGGATCGCAAGTTCGATTCCTGCCTGGGGCATCTGTATCCAGTAAGGGTCCTAAGGCTAGACCCCCTATGCTAAGCAAGCCTACCGCAGACATGAGCGAGACAGATAAATATGAAGGCATGCCGGCTCGGACGTCGCCCGGATCAACAAGGTCCGCGTCAGGTGTTGAGGAACCAGGGCACCCTGACGAAAAGTGGGCTACTGGAACAAGAAGGCATCGGTGGGCAACCAAGGGCTCAGAGAAGAGCTCGAGAGGATGTGGAGGGTGAAGGTAACGGTGGTCCCCGTGGTAATCGGAGCACTAGGTGCGGTGACTCCCAAGCTAGGCGAGTGGCTCCAGCAGATCCCAGGAACAACATCGGAGATCTCTGTCCAGAAGAGCGCAGTCCTGGGAACAGCTAAGATACTGCGCAGGACCCTCAAGCTCCCAGGCCTCTGGTAGAGGACCCGAGCTTGAAGGATAAACCGCCCGCAGGGGCGTGCTGGGTGTTATATACATATAGTATATACACTGGGTGAATGTGCAGTAGTAGCAGCAAGCAGGTGAATTCTGTACATTAATAAGAATAGACATCTGACTATTTTACAGGATAGACAATATGAACATATTTAAAATTAAAGGAATTTGAAATGTACATTGTTCCTTGGTTTAGTGTCTGGAAGAGTCCTGACTCAGTCAATTATAGATGATGTGAGAGGGCGGGTGTGTGTGTTTAGGGCACGGATGGCTTGGGGATAGAAGCTCCTCTTGAGTCTCTCTGTCCTTGCCCGGAAGATGCGGAACCTTCTACCAGATTGCAGAAGTTGGAACAGTTTGTTGCCAGGATGGGACGGGTCCTTAAGTGGAGACATTAACTTTGATCAAAATCCTTTTTTGTTCAGTCTAAATTAATAACACTGTATAATAGCCTTCAGTTGTAATATTATTAACAGCATCTCAGGAATATTTTGCCCCTTCAACATGCATTTAAAAAGAACCTGATATGCAATTTTACACCACCGTCATTGGCCTCATTCAAGATGATGTTGAGTCTGCACACCAGCAGGAAGTTGAGCGGCTGGTGCAGTCAGCACAAGCTGGAACTGAACACACTTAAGACTGTGGAGATATCCCTCAACACTGCCTCCCGTCACCATATCTACAGTCATTGACTCTGTCCTGTCTCCATCACAGTCTGGTATGAAGCAGCCACTAAGCAGGACAGGAGCAGTCTGCAGTGGACTGTACAGGCAGCAGAAAAGATCATTGGCACCCCCTGCCCTCCATCCAGGATCTGTACCTCTCAAGAACCAGGAAATGGGCAGGGAAAATCATCACAGACCCCTCACACCCTGGACACAGACTTATGGACTCATTGCCCTCTAGCAGACGGCATAGAAACCTGCAAACCAGGACCACCTGACATAGGACAGTTTCTTTCCCCTTGCCATCTCCCTCCTAAGTGGTTGAACTGTCACACAGCTTCACACTGTAGACTGCAACTGCACTCTTTGGTATTAACTTCTGTAATCCTGTAATTTCTGTATAAAAGAATTAGATTGTGTATTATATTGTTAGTTTATGCACCTGTGTGCATATGTGCATGTGTATTTATGTATGTCCATGCACATAGATGGATTGTGTTTTACATTTTTGTGCTTGACAGACGCCCTCAATCGGAACCTAATTCCTTGTATGTGTTTGCGCATATACTTTGCCAATAAACGCGATTCTGATTATGAGGTATTTCCCTCTGGATGGCACACACGAGTAAATTAAGTAGAAAAAATGTCATGTGTATAGCCTCTTTTAAAATTATTTTTTTGAAACCACAAGAAGAGAAATATGTGGCATTCCCTTATGTCATTTTACATCTTCACTGTCAGTAGACAGTTGTGAACATATTTTGATTTGGCTTTTTTTCCTTAACTCAATAGACCTGGCACACATTCTACAAAGACAACTCTCTTCCTCTGCTTCAAGCGCTTTGCTTTAAGGTGTGAAACAGCTGTGTACTGCCTTTTGTTCCTGGAGAAGGTATTTCACTGAGAGCCATGCTGGGCTCAGACTCTGCTGACCGTCTGTCCCGCGGTCATGCAGGGACTTCATCAAGCTTGGTTGTCTGTTCTTTGTGTGTTTGATTAAAGAATGTTAGCTACCGCTCACCGCTCGTCTGCAGCTTTATTTGAATGGAAAACTTCCACAACAGGCAAAAAAAAGCTTTTTGCTAAAAAAAAGATTCAGAGCAGAAGTTTTTTGCACTGCATTTTAAAATGAAAACATATTGCATTTATTTACAATTAAAGACACAGAGCAGGAG
>NC_140622.1:1589303-1639303 GCF_057382275.1 Copadichromis virginalis
AGCCATGTAATGTCCATGTGTGCATGCTGACTGTGCTGCTCTGACCCCCCTCCTCCTTTCAGGGTGGAGCCTGCTGGAGTCCGATGGTTGAGACCAGGTCTGAGGAAGTGTAAGTGTGTTTTTAATGGGATTCATGAAAACAAAGCAGCACACATTCAACCATCTTCATCATGTCAGGAGTCATCATCAAAGTGTCAATCAATGAACAGATGATGGATCAATAACTGCAGCTGGATTGTGTTTGTTCTCTCCATCAGATTCCTGTCAACTCACAATCGACACAAACACAGTGCACACAAACCTCCAACTGTCTGACAACAACAGGAAGGTGAAACGTGTGGAGGAGGTTCAGTCATATCCTGATCATCCAGACAGATTTGATTATTATCAGCTGCTGTGTAGAAATGGTCTGACTGGTCGCTGTTACTGGGAGGTCGAGTGGAGAGGAAATGTTTTTATATCAGTGAGTTACAGAAGCATCAGAAGGAAAGGACGCAGCTATGACTGTGTGTTTGGATACAATGATCAGTCCTGGAGTCTGATCTGCTCTGATGATGGTCCTCAGTCTGTCTGGCACAATAACAGACTAACATCCATCTCCTCCTCCTCTGTCTCTAACAGAGCAGCAGTGTATGTGGACTGTCCTGCTGGCACTCTGTCCTTCTACAGAGTCTCCTCTGACACTCTGATCCACCTCCACACCTTCAACACCACATTCACTCAAACTCTTTATCCTGGGTTTAGGTTCTGGTCTCCTGGTGCCTCAGTGTCCCTGTGCTGAGTGGAGTGTAAAGAGTGTCTCCTGTTACAGAAACACTCTGACTGTTGAACAGATAGTTCAGTCTGTACATGTCTGTCTCTTTCACTCACAAACACGTTTTCAGATTCATGGATTCAATCAGTTGATGTTTGAAACTCTTCTAAATGATTCCTTGTAAACTTCTTCAGTCACAAACAAACAGGAAGTGATGTCACATGTGTTCCTGTCCACACAGCAGAATGAGTCTATTGCTGACAGTGATGTACAAACAGAGTGAGCATTTCTGAGGCCCAAAATAAACTGAGTAGTTCACTGAATGAACAATGGACTGTGAGCTCAGTTCCTTCATCATTAGTATGGATTATATATGTATATGTATTATATTAGTATCATATATATCAGGTGCTGCTGCTTTCAGTCATTGTGCAAATGTGCTGTTTGTAAGGTTGTAAAGCTGCAGTCAGCTGAGACTGAAGAAGTCACCTGATCAGTGAGCAAACGTTTCTGAAAACGTCCAGATGAACAGAATCAACCTTTTGGGATCAGCCAGCAATGCAGCATCATTGTTGTTCAGCTTCAGAGGTTTGCAGGAATGAACTGATGACCAGAAACAGCTGCAAAGTCCAAGAAAATACCAGCTGGAGTTCAGCTGCATTTGAAGAAGTCAAAGAAAAGTAAGGATGGCAAAGGGCGACGTTTTCTTCCAAAGAGCTGCAAACATGGTCGACGCCTCATTAGAAGAATCATCTGGACATTTGTGAGGAACTCTAACCAAGAAAGCAACGTCACACAGATCCAACAGACAGTTTCCATGACTGCAAGTGTTGAGTGGAAAAATGCTACATTGCATTATTGCATCCTCTCACCACAGGAGGCGCTGTTGGCACCACTGATTGCTGATCAGCTGTTCTCTGATGATCTGATTGATACTGTGAATAACGGGACTCACTGAACTCTGTGACACAGTGAAGATTACAGAGTTTAACTTCAACATCTGACTGACGTCACACCGACAGAAGGATGAACCAGTGAGGCACAGAACACAGTTACTGGAGATACTGGATCAGCTCCATGTGAACCTCTGATGGAGAAGCTGCTGAGCCAGAGAAACATCAGGACATGACAGCAGCTGCACTTATCTAACAACATGTAGCAGAGCTGATCTATGTTAGAGGATCTATCACAGCAGCTGAAGCCAAAGTCCAACACTGGATACCAGCTGAGCCTGTGCTGAGTGTAGTGTTACAGGAAAAGGGCAGAAACACTGGTAGCTCCCAGTGATGCTGACTGGGGCACAGAGCTGAATGATGCAGCATCAGGACACTGTTTCAGTCTGACTGACAGAGAAACCTGTAGCTGTATCTACATGTGAGGCAGAGGCCACACAAGCAGCTTTCTATGTTTCACAGTGACTGAGATCTTCAGTGGGGGTGGACATGCTCCTGTACAGACCTCTGAGGAGAACCAAGGTGCAGTCAAAGAGTCCAGTCTGTCCTCACAGATGTGAACATGTGCTTTCATCAGGTCTGCTGTCAGCTAGCAGGCTCACATCAGAATCACTGTTCCTGAAAAACACAGTCTGTGTGACATCATCAGTCAGCTGATGGTCCCAGATCTGAATGGTTTCTGTCTCTACTGAGGAAGTCAGAGAATATCACTGAGGTGTGGATCAGGTCTGAGTGAGCTGTGGAGGGACAGCTTTAAACAGTCCACAGGTCTCACGTCCTGCTCAGTCTGGTAGCAGATACCTCGTATTGTTCCAGATGTGCTGACATCAGCAGCAGCACAGCTGTGTGATACCATGAATCTCAGTTATTGATCCAACACACAGTAAATACAAAGATCAGGATTTCTGAGAGTAATCATTATGAGTCTGAACACATGATCACTGAATGTTAGTCTCCACAATAATAAGCTAACACAAGCAAACACAGCTTTCAGCTCTTATTTTGAAACTGGCTTATTTAGAGAGCTGTGATGTGAGCGTGCCTGGCTCTGAGGCACTTGGGTCAGCCTCTGTTGTTTAGAAGTGTTACAGACTGTGAATGACACAGACCTGTCAGTTTCCATGTTTGTCTGTAACACAGCTCAGGGCTCCATGCTGAACGCATCCATCCAGTGTTATTGATCCAGGACTGATACCAGCATTGGGATCAATACTACAACACACAATCACATGTGTCCACGTGATGTGTTTGACCAGCTTTATTCATTAATGATCAATCAGCTTATTTACTGCATCTGAGTCCAGCTTCATTTAAATGATCCAACCATGAAAATGACATCAGTCCTACAGAAGCACTTCATGCTAACAGGAAGTCATTGATTAAGGTGGAATAACACAGAGACACAACCACTCACAGCTAACCTGACCCCACTAACTGCATGTGTTTGGACTGTGGGAGGAAGCCGGAGTACCGGAGAGGACGCACACAAACACGGGAGAACATGAAGCACTGAAACAAAGATGGTGGATTTGACCTCAGGACCAGGCGGGGTTACGGGGGTCATGACCCCCCAATAATAGATCCAGCTACACTGAAACTGTCAATTTCATTTACTTTTCCTGTTTTAAAGCTATCAGGCTGCTTTGTGGCTCACTCAATACTAAACTAAGATACTTTCAGTGTGAATCATTTGCAGGAACACAGGCAGGATTTAAAGTGCAGAACTTTACAGTCTCTGTCTCAAAGTTGGTCTGAACATGCTAACAGCTCTTTGTTTTTTTCAGTTTTCACTGGTTTGATGTAATGAAAGAAATTTTAAAGAAGCAGACGATTGTTGTTATTTTAGTTCTATAGTTTCATAAATCGTGGTGTGGATCTAAGTCAACATTCAGAATAAATAAGATAATACAGCACTTTGATGGTTGCCTTTGTATTTTCCCAGCAGTGCTCAGGTTGGTTCTCGGCTACATTTACATACAGATGTTAATGTGTTCAGCAGCTGGACTCATCTGAGGAAGGAACATTGGAAAGGTGCTCAGTGCACAACTGCATCACTAATTTTATGTAAGACCCTGTGTTTTATTGTATTTATATATTTGTAACATTTGACTCAAACACTTTTGGGAAGGATGAAAATGTTTTCAGGAGGAAGTTTTTCCTTCTGTCCGACTGCAGTACACACAACACTGCGTCTCCCCCCATTATCACACTTCCTCAGGCTGCTGATGAGCGCCCCCTGGTGTCAGTGTTGATGACGTCATGCACAGTGAAACATAAACAGTGTCTGTTAATAAAAAATCATGTGTCCATTCTCATGTTTGCATCATGTTTCTGTAAAATCATCAGCTGTTTCTGAACCTTCTTCATTGTTTGACTCATTCCAACAGCTGTGAGCTGTGATGGAGTCAGAGCAGCTTCATCACTGATGTTCAGGTGAAGCTGAACTTAATAAACTGTAGAAATGATCAGGATTCAGGCTGGATGTGTAAAACACTTCTGTGTGAGGTCGCAGTGCTTCATATGTGTGTGTGGGCTGAAGCACACACGTGTGAGTCCTCAGAGGTTTCACACACATCACTGCACACACTTATAATCCTATGGCGTTATTTTTGTGCCACTATTCTGAGCGGACGTAAAAAAAAATTGAGCGCACGTAAAAAAAAATTGCAGGTGCAAGTGTTGCATTTTGAGGAGAAATTTATTTTGAGCTTACAAAAGCTGAATTTGAGTGAACAAAATTCATTGCTGCGTGCAAAAAACGTATTTCAGTGTTTGCGCTTATCCATATACACACACAATAGCACCCCCTCTCGCTCAGTTTTTTCATTTGCGCTTGCTCGCAATGTGTTGCTTGCGCTCACAACATTCTCTGCTTCGTACGCTCAACTCTCTGTACACCGTTATAAGTGTGCCACAAAACCAACCAATCACAGACTTGGTTTCAAAAATTCTGATTGGCTCTTACGGTCTCCAATCAGCTCGCTAGCTACTGCTGTCCGGACACCGGAAACACTGTCCACTCAGCCTCGCTTCTTGCAGATAGAGGGATTTTTGATTTACTCTGCAGCTAAAGAAGAGATGGCAGAATCAAACAATGGCTCCAATAATACTACACCACAGTATCAGGTGAGTTTAATTTTTTTTGTGTGAATTTAGTAATTTGCTGTCCTTTCTGTTTAATATGCTGTGAAATTGTAGTTACAGATGCAGCTGTAGAGTTTAAGCTAGCCTTATGGGTAATTACCAGCGTAGTTGTCTTACTGAGGCAGTGTATCCTAATCATGTTTTTTAGGGTAATGGTGCAGTTGAGTCAGCAGTAAGAAATCTGGTGTCTTTGCTGCTTAACAACATATCCACAAATCCTTCAGGGAGGCCAACAGAGAGTGGGCAGCCGGAGCCTAGAAATCTGACTATCCAGCAAGAGATGACAAGGTTTTTGCTTTTTTTGTGTGTTTTTTTTATTTTAACTTTTTGCAATCTTTTCTGTTAAAGTTATTTGGTTTGTGGATTTATCAACATTGATTTTTAAATTAAAATGTGCTATTAAGGACTGATGTCATATTTAATAACTTTATTAAACAATAACCCTTATGTTATGCAACACTGCATTTTTTAAACTCATGCATTTTCATCCCACAGATCATTTCCAGGATATTTCAAATCACACTTGAGCCGTGGTAAAAAGAGATGTTTAACATCTACTAAGCAGCTTGTTAAGGCAGGCAGTAAGACCACAGGCCTCAGTTTTTATTTGCTGTCAAAAAACACATCCTACACACCTTTGCCAGCTGAGGAGCTTGAACTCCTACAAGCTGGCATGGGGAGACAAACAGTGTCTCTTCCAGAAGATGGTGACCATGCAGAGGTAAGTTTGTGTAGTCAGTATTAAAATCAGTCATTGGCAGACGCATTTAGCCTGAATCATATGCCACAGTCCATTTAGTGTTCCATTCTGCTTAACGGTGTTTTTAACTAAGATTTCTAGACTTCTGGAAGAAACCTTTCCAAAAATGGAATATCTTTGTGGAGGATGGCTCTTACATAAGGCAACAGGTTTGTTGTTAATTCAGTTTTTATGTATTTTTTTGGCATTCTTGCGTGCTCATACTGCATTATGATTATGTAGTTGATACTTTTGCTGCTTGATTGTTTATGCTATTTTTCTGTCAATAAAGGTGGCAGTGGTCGACGAAAGCTCACTGTAATTCCACCTGAAACAGAAGGATATTCTGTCAAAACACTGAAAGCTGTGTCAGGAGGTGGCAAATCCACTTTTTACATAGTACCTCTTCAGGAAACATTAGACACATCTCCTCTACCTCCCGACTCACAGCACTTTTCAAAGATGCCAAAGAAGATATGTTACCAGTGTAATGAAGTTATGCCTCTGCAGATGCTTGCAGTACACATCAATATGTGCAAAGGAAAATTCTCTCCTGATGAGACTGATGATGAGGTGAGACAATTTTGATGAAATCAAAATGAGCAATTTTGATTAAATAATATAGTATCACAATTACTGTTTTTTGATTCAGCAGGAATCGGAGTTATGCATTGTGAAAAGCAAATGCAAGGTAAACCTAGCACATTACTAAAAACCATAGTAACTACAATGAATTTTGTATCGGTAATGATCTTTTTCCCACTATGCCTAACATGTACCCATTTTTGGAATTGTAGGTTATTTGTCCAATATGCACTAAGGATTTTCCTGAAGATGAGATCACAGTCCATGCGAGTCTGTGTGGGGATAGGTAATCTTTTTTCAGCCGTTTATGAAAAAATGTTAATCAGTAACAGTCCACGCAAACATATGTATTTTTATTTTTTTTTTTTTTAAACTTTGTTTTGTCATCAGCTTTCAATGCATGGTGCCTGAAGAAAATGACCAAACTACAGGGACACCAGCTCAAACTTCAGTATGCACAACAGACAGGTACTTTTTGCTCTATTATAATCCATATACACACTATTATGCAGAACCATTTGTTAAAATTATGTGTAAGATCTTTTACACAATACCTGGGGTTTAATTTCATATAAAACATTTTATGATCACACTACTTTAAATTATTGTTAAAGGTTGTTGCACAGAACATGCTGCAATAATTTCTAATCACGTTTAATGTGGTAGCCTCTTTTAATCTAAAGATGATTATTTTTCTTTGAGAGCTTAGGATGTTTTCTACCCTGTTTTTGTTAAGCGTGGAAGATGTATTGCGTTGCCTTGAACAACAAGTCGACACCACAACAGAATTTAAGTTGTGTGTGGACAGAGAAGACCTTCCAGACAGAGGCATTCTCCAGTGGCAGAGAAAAAAAGCTGCATCTCCCACCAGTGTTCTTAGGGTGGTTTTCATTGGAGAGGCAGGCGTGGATACAGGAGCACTTAGGAAAGAGTTTTTGAGTGGTGAGTTGCCTATTACCTGTTTTGTCCTAGTGTCAATAAATAATGGATAACTTAAAAATGCGGATATTTTTTGTATGAAAGACATGATTTCAGGTATTGAAAGCAGATTCTTTGAAGGACTTGAGAACAAGGGCAAAAACCCCAAGTATTCTCTGACCGATCTTGATAATGAAAACTTCAGGTTGGTTACATACGAGCTTTGTGTATTACATTTAATACGCATCCGATATTTTTGTAAATGTTACCTGAAAATGAATTATAATCATTTGTTGGTGAAATAATTGCAGTCAGCCTCGCCCAAGGAGGCCCATCTCCTGCCTTTTTCAAAGAATGGTGCTACAATTTCCTCTGCTCAGGAGAGGTTGATTTCAGCTGTCTGTCTAAGGAGGATGTTGCAGATGTGGAATCTTCCCTGCTCATCCGCAAAGTGAGCACCTGGTTTAGCTCTGGCACATGATATATTATGAGTATGGTGTTTTTAAACACTTTTAACCTTCTGTATTTCCTCTTTCACATTATACATTTCCAGGTTGAAGATGCAGCAGACATACAGTCTCTGATGATGTGGGCTGATGAAATTGTCAGCTGTGGATACACAAACCAGATAAAGATGGATAGTAAGGAAAGCATGATCCGGTAAGGGAGAAAAAATCAGAGAGATCATTAACCCCCCCCCCCCAACTAGTTTTTCTTTTTGTTTTTTTATTTTTATTTTTAAGTGCTATTGTCTTACACTCTACAACAAGACTGATTCCAATGCTACAGCAGCTCCGAAAGGGCATGGAACTGTATGGTCTTGTGAAGCTGATGGCTGTAAATCCTGAAGCTTGCCACAGTTTGTTTGTTCCTGGGAAAATCCTCAAAGTAAGTATTAACATAGCAGCTTCAGTCTGATCCAAACACAGTCCACTTATCTGTACTGTAGTTATCCTGTATTTATTTATTAGTTTTGAATGAACAATATATCTATAATATAATCTACTTTATTTCCTTATTTACAGCCAGACGCTGATTTCATTATGATGAGCTGCCAACCACATTTCAGTGAAAAAGGGACATCTAGGGAGAGAACTGAGAGGAAGATCATAAATTTTTTGCAAGATTTCTTGCAGGAGATTGAAGTATCAGGTACTATATAGTATTAGCTGTATATACCTATAGTATTGTATATATACTGTATGCATCTGTTAAATATTTTTGCTTTAACATGCAGGGCACTAGAAAGTATTCTTAGTTGTTAATTTAAAACATTGTAATCCAGATTGCTTTTTATTTAGAAAAGACTTCAGAAACATTTTCAAACATCACAGATGGAAACACAGGCGGTGCAGGTGGTGAAAAATCAGAGTCTCTTGCTGTCCACCATGTGCTCCAGTGGATGACCGGCCAGTCCCATGTTCCCATCTTTCCTGATGAAAAGAGACATTTCAAAATAACATGCAAGTTTGACCATGAATGTAAGGAGCGGCTGGGAGATCACTCCATTTGTTACCCAGTTGTGAGTGCATGCACTTGTACTGTGACTTTTCCAGTGCAGCATCTGGACACTTACACAGTGTTTAAAACCATAATGAGTGCAGCAGTTAAATATGGTGGTGGATTCCACAGAGTTTAACACATTGTTGTCTTGTAATTTGGAAACTAAATGAGTAAAAATGTTTGTAAACATTAGCTGTTAAGATGTTCGTAGCCGTTTCATGAAAATGACAAGACTTCAAAACTTTGTGTAGGGTCCTACGTTGATAGATAATAAGCAAGTGCTTTGTTTGCTTGTCTACTTGTAATCTGAATGTTTTAGCAAAGAAATCCAGTATTTGAGAACTTAAAAGAACATTGACTTTCACGTCCATGTTAAGTGTCACTGTTGGTTTGACACCTGTAGCAAGAATTGTATGTACAGGTCACGACCGTGTGACTCAGAATGTTCCAAGGGATTAATAGTTCTCTGAAGCCCCTCCAGGGTTTCCTCATCCAGTGGGCATTCAACTTCAGGAACCACAACTGTGCTGTTAGATTCTTCTTGCAGTACAGCACTCTCCCACTCAATGCCTGGATCCCGAAGCTCCTTCAAATCCACAAACATATATAATGGTCATTATTCCAGAATAGGTACTTTTGGGAGGAATGTTATTTTGTGTAAGCGTTTTTTCCATTAAAATACAACAATTTAAAAAGAATGCCTTTGTTTTCATGTTCTTCTTACTGTAATTTAGATTAGTGGTAATTGATAAGCAAGAATGTATAAAATCACCAGAAGCATCTCCCAGATGTGCTGCAAGTGTTTTCATTTGTTAATTTCAGAAGAGCAGAGTTAACTGCTAACTAAAATTTTGAAATTCAACATTTAAATAAATAAAAAATAAAAAAAAAATCAGATTATGAGCTGGTACCTCAAGTCTCTCGCCCTCGTCCAGCTCTTGTAGATGTCCCATACACCAGAGCTGTTCAGGAGTGAGACCACCTTCTGTCCTGAGGGGATGATTATTCCATCCTCCAACAAAGGTGACAAGATCTGCTCGGAGTCGAGGGACAAAGATGCAGTGGACACCAAAAAGATGAATGACATCTGAAATGTCAAGCAGGCCATCCTCCTCGAGTGAGTGAAGAATATCATGGTACTTGCTAGTGACTGCAATCCAGACATCACGCCAAAGTCGTTCTACTCTGTAAATACATTTGAATTTGGATTTCAGGTATTTCATGCTTCAAATCAATATCAGAACTGCTACAACAATCTACCCATGCAGTCAATAATAATATAAAAAACATCAAAAGACTAACCTCTGATTGTGGACACTCTTTCCAGATATGAAACTCGCTCTCCCTGTTCCTCTTGTGGCAAACATGAAATGTGCAATGTCCAGGTTTTCTACTCCTTGATCTGCCCTAACCCTATGATAAAAATACATTTTTAAGGAATTTTTAAAGTTTTCTTTAATGATACTTGTTGCTAGCATATAAATTAAATCAGGGCATAAAACCTTGATGGCAAGCCGTGAAGCTGGGCTGATCTCAGGAAAAATGAGAATGCAGTTTTTGCCCTGTTGTTAGTTGCTGCATCCAAGTACAGGACCTGCAGTAAAAACAAATGGAAAATTAAAGATCTGGTTTCAGATCATGTATAGTTTTTCAGTTAATAATGCAGTTTCATAATAAGTGTTCAAGGAATATTGTACGGTTCTATGTTCATAACCATAATTCAAAGCTTGAGTAGTCTATACATCAATATTGGTAGTACTTATCAAAAAATGAAAATGGCCTTTTAGTTTAACCTTTTTTGGTAAAGAACTGATTAGAAATTTAAAAAAATAATAATTGCAAATCGTCCACTATGTTGGCTTGCTGAATAATTGATGTTCATAAAAAAACAACCTAATAAAGCTCTCATTTCAAAACTACCAAATATTCTACATAACAGTTACACTTTTACCTTCCTTGAGTAGCCATCCACTCCACCAAAGATCACAACATTGTACCTGTTTCAGAGGGAAAACAATCTCACTAAGGCTTGATTTGCAGAACATGTAAGACATTGAAAATAAATTTTTCAGTATGCACACTTGTCACTGACTTAAACTGGACACTTGTCAGGTGTGCTGAAAATAATACCAACATTTTTATATGTTTATAAGTTCAATGAGACTAAATATTTTAGTTCTCTTGTCATGATTTTTTTTAAGTTTTCTGGAGCACTTAACATATTATGTGTTGATAGGCTTGTTATCATGGAAAATATCGATATACAAAGTGTAAATAACTGCTCAAGAAAATTTACAATTAACAATATTGCTGGTTTTGTTACACATCCTGTATTCCTTTTACTTAATATTACTCTATCAAGTGCTTTTTAAAATATTATAAATACACTGAAAGACCTATCAGATAAGGTTGATTAAAGCAGATTTAAAGTATAACGTGCATCTTTCTGCCCAACTTGTGTTAGAGCTATATAAGTGGGTATTTTACCTTATTAGCTTGTGATTTGTGTCTATGTGGACCAGGGAGAGAGGGCCTCGCACCGAGTAGCTTCTTCGCACAACACAGCCTAGTTCTGTGATCCGTTTGAAGATCCCTACAGCATCAACTCGATGCATGGAGGCCATCATTCTCCACCACTGAACACGGAGACCCATAGAAACCAAATGTCCTTGAACCATTCGATAGCCAGCATTTGGCATCTGATTTTTGATAGCCGATATGATGTTGTCCAGCTCTTGGTCATTCATTGTGCTGTATGTTCCTCTCACAGACAAGTCAAATTCTTGCATCCTCCTGTAGATTGTTCTTCTTGAAACACCAAGACATTTAGCAATGCAGCTGACTGGCAGCTGAATGTCCAACAAATTCTTGAGTCTTTCTCTCTCTAGTACGATTTTGGGGTGGCCAGGTCCCAGACCAACTTCTGTTTCCAGTTCAATAATGGCCACAGAGCTGATGTTAATTTCACACTGAACCAGATGATGAACGTTTTGTAGAGCCTCTGTAATCTCTGACAGACCGCCTATTTGCTGAGAGAAAGATTCAAACAGAACAAGCTCATGACGAGTCAAGAACTCCAAATAATCCAGATTTAGTGGTTGTTGGTTTAAAGCAGCTTCCAGTTTAGAGAGGAGTCTATGCATCATTTGCTGTCTCAGTATGTCCTGTTAAAAGCAGCAAGGAACATGGACAAGTACAATGAAATGATGTATCTCAGACAAAAATAAACAACCCATAAAACAAACTACATGAGGTACATCATTTTTCAAGTTTGCATAGTTTGCAAATTAGCTAACGTCAGTTATCAAGCGAAAAATAATTAACAAAATGATTTTATATTACTTACATGTGGCCGGGACATGCTCTTTTCGTGCTGCTATTCAGTATTCGACGACATAAAAGAGAGCTACTCAAGTATAATTTGGAAAAATTAGTCAGTTGGCATGGTTGTATGATGCAACTACATTCTACTACACCAACAATAGTCTTAAAAAATAATATATTTTAAAATAAAATGATTAAAGATATTATCCGCAAATTGGGGGTTAAGAGATTTTAGCTGGATTTAGCTACATTTCGGACAGTGTTTCCGGACAGCAGTAGCTAGCGAGCTGATTGGAGACCGTAAGAGCCAATCAGAATTTTTGAAACCAAGTCTGTGATTGGTTGGTTTTGTGGCACACTTATAACGGTGTACAGAGAGTTGAGCGTACGAAGCAGAGAATGTTGTGAGCGCAAGCAACACATTGCGAGCAAGCGCAAATGAAAAAACTGAGCGAGAGGGGGTGCTATTGTGTGTGTATATGGATAAGCGCAAACACTGAAATACTTTTTTTGCACGCAGCAATGAATTTTGTTCACTCAAATTCAGCTTTTGTAAGCTCAAAATAAATTTCTCCTCAAAATGCAACACTTGCACCTGCAATTTTTTTTTACGTGCGCTCAGAATAGTGGCACAAAAATAACGCCATAATAATCCTAGTTTAAGCTTGTGGATCATATCGGACACATCAGCAGCTCTTTGGAGACAAAGATTTGAGATTTAAGATGAGTCATAGTCTTTCTATCCATGGTAGCTTCCACTGCTGAGGCTCGGGAAACATGAAGAGGATAATTAAGAGCAAGCATCAGCTCTGTCTCATCTAACTACACAGTATTATGATCATGCACTTATGTCTCAAACTAAGACACAATGAGACACAATGAGTTCTGTGAGTCTTTAGATTATCAGTAAATTCTGGTGACAGTTTGACGCTCAGTGGAGCCATTTTTGGTTTGTGATGAGTGTTTTGTGAGCTTCTGTTTTGTGAATCGCTCTTTGTAATTTAGAAGATGGTGCAGAAATGTGCGCGCCCTTATCTGAGAGGACACGGAGAGAGTGTCGCAGACTCGAGGTGAGGAGATAAACCTCGGAGCTGGACGGCCTGCACGTTACCCATGTGCATCTTTTCAGTGACATCAAGTGAACCCATAATAAGCATTTCTATGTCTTAGACATCATGTCCATTTCTAATGAGAGATTATTTTTAAATGAGGGAAACCTGGTCTAACAACACGCTTCCAACAGAGCTAAAGGTTCACCACAGTGAGACGGTGGGACTCTGATAAGAACTGAAACACTGTGTATGAACAGCTGAGACAAAACTATATATAAACACTCATTTATTCCAGTTTAGTTTACAATGATTTCAAAGTAATGTGGAACGATTCATGTTCATGAGCTGTTACAAACACAACTATTGATTTGTCTATATATGGTCGGACTACAAGGCTCGTGTTGAGGCTCTTGGAATAATGTGTGAATTACAGCAAGAAATGATGGTTTCCCATTTTACCAAAGTGGAATAAAATCACCACAGCAAAGAAATCATGTTATTGTCTGCAGCTAAAATATATGGTGAACATGGTTTTATAATAATGTGCAAACACAACCTCACTCTGCTCTATACGAGGAGCCAACCACAGCTGTCCGGGTCTTCATCCACCACCTCCACCATCTTTGCTCATCATCATTCACTTAATTGCTGATTGGTTTAAATCAAACTCCATTACAGGTTCAACTCCATCATATAACAGCATGTTGACTTTGGATCTGGTGTGCAGTGCCACCTTAAAAGATGAGGAAACTAAGAGATTACAAAAAAAGAAGTGGAGGAGTTAAAGAGCTGCAGCAGATTAACAGTTTCTGACAGTCATGTGTTAGAAATAGGACGATTAGATGAGCTGAGGGATCCATCTACTGCTCAGTGAAGCCTCATCAGAAACAGTCTCAGTGGAAGGATGGCTCTATTGTTAAGGAAGGACACAGGCAGAAAGACTGGCGTCTGTCACACAGGAACTGGACTGAAAATCAGCTGCACATATTCATCAGTACATGCAAACATATTATAGGTGTGGAATTCAGGACAGTACCATCAGAAGTTGATCCACTGTGCAAATGTCTGATTGGCAGTGGCTTCATTTTTCACTATGAACAAACTGCTAATGCAGCATCACAGGACGTCAGCCATGGATTGGCCTCCCCAGACCTCAACATTACTGAAACATCTTAACAGAGGATGGAAACAAAGGGAACCAACATCCAAGAAAAGAGCTGCTGCTGAAAACGTCCTCACAGAAAACACAAACAAGCTTGACTAAGAGACTCCAGGCTGTGCTGAATTATAAAGGTGGACTGACCTCCAGGGTCCTTAGTATCATATAAGCTCAGTTTGTGTCTTATATACTTTCCATTTATATAACAAAATATATAGAAAGGAGGGTGGTTTAAGATGTCTGTAGAGTTTTATTCATTATCTTTAGACAAACAAAGAAAGCACCATCCATTCGTCTCCAGTCTGTATGAAAAACAGGGGAAAGGTCAAATTAAACCTTTGAAATTCCTTTCACAATAAATCCATAAATAAACAAAATAAAACATAGAAAAGTGTTTAAACCCACTTTTCCATAAAGCTGTCAATAGGAAATGTTCCAGTAAACATGTCTGTGTTTCTGCTGTTTTCCTTTCATGCGTCCACAGCTGACAGGTAACCCTATTGGAGTCGCCATAGTGACGGGTGGCGTCTCAGCTTCAGCGTGTTGATGGGCACAGCCACGGTTACCACAGCTGGAGTTGGTGTACGGCGAGCTGTGAGAGGACAGAGATGGAGAACGCACATTTAACTCTTTAACAGGAGATACGTTACGACTAACAGACGACTGCTGTCTACATGATGTCTTTGCAGCCCTTATGCTACATGTTACACAACTTTTCTTCATGCCAACAAGACTGAGGTGCCACATAGTCGACACATACGGCTGATTATGATGCATGTTTTACTATTGCTATGTTCACATCATCTGCTTGGCTTTATTACTGAGAGCCCGGAGATCCTCTGACGTGTGCATGGCTGATGTGAAGTATGATTAGTCCTACATGACATCAACAGCAGAGGCAATGAAAGCTTTGTTGTTAACAGGTTGTAGGTAAAGTCAAATGTCTACTTCTACACTTGTGTTGGGTAAAGTTCTTCTCACTGCAGCAGATTTATATCTGTGCTTTCACAGGGCGTGATGTGGAGCTCAGCGCTGAGGTGCAGGTCTCCTTGGAGACGGCATCCTGGCTGAAATATTATCATGCTTCCAAAACATTTCAGCTTTTATTTTGAAAGAAACAAGACTTGAAAACGAGTCCCCTTCTTCCTCTTTGTCTTTGTTCTTCAGAGGAGTGTCACCTGGACAAACTCAGGGCTGTTCTAGAGCCTTTGTTATTATTTGACTCCATAGAAATAAAACTGAATGGAATCAAACAAAAACTCCCAAACAGCTAAAACACTTTGCTTTATTCTCTTTTTTAACAAATACGTTGAAGTCCATCCACAACAACACAGCTGAGATCTCCTTTGTAATCAAGTGTTTACATCCTTTGTACAGATCTGCATACAAAACAATCATTTACGTCCCACAGAAGTCTAGTTACACGTAACTCTACAAGAACTGGTGAATGACAGAAACATGAGACACATGATCACAGGTGATAACAAAAAGAGAAAGAATTCATGTGTTAGTGATGTTTTTCAGCCCTGATGGCTCATGTTGGAGAAACAAGCTGAGGTACGTGGAAAGTTCACACACACAAGTGGGCGTGAGCGCACACACAGAGAGAAACACAACTGAAGCATCTGTTTGCTGTTTCTGCTTTCATCATCTCTGCTGCTGTGTCAGGCTGGGGTCTCTCAGTGACGTGGTTGAGGTGAAGTATGACGAGTATCCCTGATTCAGTCCATCGAGACAAAGGGCAAAGAAAGCTGTTGTTAACAAACTCTATGGTGATGTGGCATTTAGCTCTGACTCTACGCTCTGCTGAATCCTTTGAACCTGCTGATCAGTAAAGCTCTACGTGCTGCAGCAGATTGACCTCATCTGTGTTCACAGGTGTGGACCTCAGCGCTGAGGTGCAGGAGACTTTCATTCAGTTCTCCCTGCAAACAGCATCCAGCCTGGAAATACTGTCATCTTTCCCAGAAACGGTGCTCTTATCTCAGAGAAGAAGTCTGATGTAAATAACTGCAATCAACAGTGATGTTCTGCACAGATCACTTTTCCATTTTGCTCTCTAGATGAGTCCCAGCTGCCTGACCTTGTGTCCAGGTGATCGTCTCACTGAGGAGCTTTTGTTCTGAAAATCTCACGTCCATCACCTGTTTCCTTTTTACTATCTCTGCTCTTTCTTTATTCACAATGCTCATAATATCACACAATTATATTCATCACCTGCATGTTTTTATCCAGCTGCTGTTAGAACCAAACAAATAAAAAGGATGAAAAGCCTGAAATCCTTTGATTTATTACATTTGAAACAAATATGAGAGCATCCCTAACAGCACAGCTGAGACCTTTGTTTTAATCAAGCCTTTGTATCGACACACTTGTAAAGATTCATATACAAAACATAATAGAATAAATCAATATAAAATACACATAATGACAAAAATGCAGCCATGTTGTGAGTTTGCATGTAAAACATGCATGTTTCCCTTTGTACAGGCAGATTTACAGCAGACAAAGCAACACGCTGATCGACTTTGACCGCTGCAAAAACAAAATACCCACTAAGTCTGAAGTCGATCAGAGGAACTGTTGACAGACTGACAGACAAACAGATGCTTGATTCATTAGTGCGATTAAATGTTCTTCTTTAGCAGCATCACTTCATGTGTTTGTGTTCCAGGAATAAAGGTCTGTTTAAACTGGACGTCTCCTCAGCATCACTCGTGCTGTCGTGGTTTCAAAGCTGTGCAGAAAGAATCTGAGGGATGATACAGAGGTGACCAAAGTTACAAACATCCAGCTGTGCTGCAAATGTTTGCAGAGCTCCAAACTCTTTGGCTTTCTGCAGAGCAAGTATGGAAGAAGCACCTGAGCTAACTTCAGTTTAGACGATATGAGGAAAAATGCTGCTTCCCAAAGTTTCCTACAAGTATCCAGTTTATATTTAGAGAAGCGAAGGCTCTTTATCCTGACAACTACTCCCTGGTGGATCCCTGTCCTGTGACAGCAGCAAAGACTGTGTATCAGTATCATCAAAGCCACTTCAATAACCAGTGTTTAAAGCTCTCTAGCAGATGGACTTCAGTGGCAGCAGCCTCTGTCTGCTGTGTACAGAAGGTTCTCTGATGAAGCACACAGCAGATGCTGCACTACAACAGCAGCAGCAGCTCAGCTTCAGTTTGCTTCGACGCCCTTTTTGACCTGTGAAACAGCAGAAAATGAAACATTTCAACACCCGTTTGTTAGCGTGAGCTATTCTGCTGTTTTTCATCATTTCACAGGTGAAATAAAATCACATTTACTTCCTGTAGGAGTGATCGTGTCCAGCCTGACTGAGACCATGTGCTCCATCCTGCACAGGTAATAAACCTCTGACATGAAGGGCTGTCAAGTAGTTTTAGACAAATGGGGGTAAAAGAGACGTTAAAAGCTTAAAGAGAAACTACATTTTCTAAGAACTGTCTGACGTTCACCTCTCACACAGTGGATACGATTCTGCCGCTGCAGGAATAATCTTTGTGCTTATGAAACTGTCCATGTGTTTGCAGAAAATGTCACATGTTCAAAGCCATCCCAGCACCTGGGGTTTGTATAAGTGCAGCTGTTGGTGGGGAGATAGTCTCACTCTTCTATATAAAGAGTCAGCAGGCAGCAGATCTTCATCTGTGATCTCCTCCATCATCACGTCTTCACTCTTCAGCAGCTATGGCTTCACTTCGTGCCCTTCTGGGAGTGGTGCTGTGCTCCTCATGGTTTCTGCTTCTGCCTCAGGCCGACTTTGATTTACAGAGTCATCCATAATATTTTTTAATTTTTATTTTACTGCCCATCTATTTTCATACAAATGTCTCCGTCTTATGGAAAAGGGGTGGAGCTTATCCAACGAGGACAGGCAGGGCCCCCCCAGACAGTTTAGCAGTCTATACAGGAGGCTGACCTTTGCAACATGTACTTCTATAATGACTTCACCATTTAGGTTATTTGGTTATGTTTCACCCTGGATTTTGTGTGATAATATTTATTTTGTCCACTGATTTAAAAACAACAAACTATATGAATATAAAACAGAGTGAACAACAAAACATCAGCTTTGGAAACTTTGATGTAAAATTCTGCAATTGTTTTCTCAGATATAGCATAAATCAAACTAACATACATCAGTGTGTTATTAATGTGCACACACACACACACACACACACACACACACACACACACACACACACACACACACACGTGTTACAATAAACAGCTCTTATGCTTCTGTATGATTCTCAGTGCTTTCCATTTGCGTGTCCACAGGTTGCTGTAAGTGGTGCTTGACTGCAGTTTGCTCTCATTTCAAGTGGTTTGCTGTCACAAAGCCAACAGGAAGTCCGGCCATGGTTGAGCCAACTGAAGATGGGTTGAAGGTGGCGTCCTCGTTTCCTCTGTGAGTGCGAGAGGACAGACAAAGCAAACACCGTTTGGACAGCATTAAAATATTTACACTGATGATTAATGTTGTGTCTTTGCACCTGTAGCGATACATGTTGGAAAATGGAGACTTTAGCCACCAAGACTGACGTGCCTGGAAACTTCCCTGTGAGTACGCCCACAAAGACAGGAAACAGTTTAGCCACCGCGGTTAATCCTCCATCATCATCATCCAGTATTTTTCACATCTTTTCTTCTGCTGTTTCCCTTGTTGTCAGTCACGGGGTTTGTGACTGAAATGCGTGTGGTCGATGGGAAGCCTGACGAGTACGGCCTGAATCATTCCATCAACACCGGACGGAGTGAAACCTTTGTTGAAAACAGATTATATGGTAACGTTGCATTTAGCTTCAGTAAACTGTGAAGTTACAGCAGCAGATTTACATCACGTGGCTTCACAGGAAGTAGTCTGGACCTCAGCGCTGAGGTTCAAGCAGCTCTGCTTGCAGACGGCATCCTTCCTGAAAATGTTCTTCATCTTCCTCAAACCAGAACTTTTACATTGGTGCTGAAGTTCTATATAAAAACAGCCTGAAATACAAAGTGATGTTGTGCACTGATTACCTCACACTTTCCATGTTTCCTTCTACAGAGGAGTGTCCGCCTGAGTGTTTTGTCTGATCTGTTGTTGATCGTCTCATTGACACTGCATGCAGATCTGACACCAGGGCTGGACTGGGACAAAAAATGGTCCCGGGCATTTTGACTGGAGACCGGCCCCCCAGGTATTAAAGGAAAAACCATGAAGCCTTTGAATGAAAACAAACACTGTTGTCACAGTGATGGACGCTGTCTTGTTGGTATACATGCATCAGTCTAATAAACTTAAACCTGCACCATCCTCCCTGTCCTGGTATTCTAAACAGGAAGTAGACTGTTGGTCGAGTTAACCTCCTGAACATCTACAACACACGGTGGAAACCTGACATTAAGACAGAGACTAGAGGTGAGACATGATCATTGCTGATTACTGATGACAGATTTAGATATATTTTCATAAACCTTTCATTTGCCACATCAATAAACAGCACGGCAGGGCAAAATATGTTTTCTAACATGGCGACCTTTAAAAAGTGAAAGGAGACAGAAAGACAGCTGAGAAAGAATCAAACGGACTTTTTGATGCATTTTACACACAGTACTGGTGCAGAATCTAGAAAATGTGGGAAACACTGGCATCATATGCAGTACTTACTTCTGAAGAAATTATGATGGGACCCTAAAAAATGACTATGTACAATAATGGATTTCTATACATTTTACATCAGATGAAAACGTTTGTTGTAAGATTCAGATAATTATTTATTAAAAGCATTTTAAATGAGAATAAGAAAGAAAAGTATTTCTTTGTGCCCCCCTCTCCCTGTTAATGCCCTACCTGCCCCCTGGCAACACTTTGCTAGACCCGCCCCTGCACAGTTACCAGCTGTCAGCTACACAAAAAGGATCCTGGTGTTATTTGTCTCTCAGAAACAGTTCATAACTTCAACTCATTTTTGTTTTGTCATGTTTTGTTCTTTACATTGTCTTTCTTCTATATAATTGTTAAACATTTAATAAATATGTCTACAAAAAGATTTAAAAAACCAGACATTTCACACAGACACCCAAATGATTTCTGACTGATGAAGGGGGCTGAAGGTGCCCTGCTCTTGCCCAGCTTCTGCTGCTCTCTCCCTGCTCACTGTCAGCAGCTGGCAGCCTCGGTCCTGCCTGAGACTCTTCATCTATCAGTGCCAAAGAATATGGGAAATAGCAACGCACAACATGCACATTACAAAACAAGCACATGAATCAGCATTACATTCATTAGTGAAGTGCTGACGTTCGTTCCTAAACTTTGGGCCTTAATTAACATCACTGTGAACTAATGTTTGCTTTGCTTCTTAACCAGTGAAGCAGCGAGGGGCTTTCTGAGGTTCCTGCTCGTAAATGCCCAAAATGAGTCGAGTATTTCTCTGCAACTACAAACTCTGCTTTCATCAGAGGTGTAAATATTACAGCACTGTGTCAGAGTCACTGAGGCTGGAACACAGAAAAAGGAAGTAGATGTATTTATTTTTAGACTTTATTGCCTGGAACCACTTTAAAAATACGCTTTGGGTCACAATTAACTGCAGAAAACCAGGAATCCACATATGAACATTATCTGTGCAGAGATTTATGCTTCTGAAGGTAAACAGTGAAAACTTGCAGCACTAAATGCACAGATAGCCAGGCGTTTCACATTTTGGGACCATCTGCCAGTTTTCATTTCTTAGGTATTGAAGAGCAGAAATGATTGAATTTTATTTACATGCTTAAAAATGTTTGCTTTTGAATATTATTTGAAGAATTACCCACACACTCAGGCACTGTGGGCCTGTTTCCCTTTGCACAACCGAGTGTTGGAAACGGGCCTTTTCTCTTTAAACTCTGAGGGGCTGTAACTTTGGCTTCTATTGGCAGATTTGCATGATTGACCCTCTTTTTAAAATAGTTTTAGCCAAGAGAATCAAGCTAACATCACTGTTTTTACGTCAGCTCACGTCACACGAGCTGTTTCAAGAAAAGTCCTCCTGTCACACAGCAATGCCTACATCAATCACACCACTCTGCTTAAATAATAATAATAATGTTTAGTGAAGCAGGTGAAGCAAAGGGCTGCTTTTAATAGGCTGGGAGACCCAGGTGTGCTGCTTTAGCTGCTGAGCCTCTCATGCTAGCCTCCATCTATAAGCTGGGATCACAGGAGCACTGCAGTCCTGACTAGATCAAGGATTGTTATTCATGCAGGTGACAAAAGTTTACATTCACAGAGTCATAGGATTGAGCCTGGTTTGAAAAGCAGCTGTTTAATGCAGCTGCTTAGAGTTCACACACAGTAGAAGAATCAGACTTGAGTCACATTTCAAACACTGGAAAAATACTCAGCAAGTAACAATGAAAACAGCACAGACTCAGTATATCCTGTTCAGTCCTGTGTTTGATATGAATGTGCTGTTCAGAGAGGATCTCATGTCCTCTTTTACAAAGCCTTTGTTTCATGATGTTTGTGTATAAATGAATGTAGGTGTGTTTCTAAGTGTGAAGGAGCCCTGGGAGAAAAGACTGAAGCTTGTGCCAAAGAACAAACAGGAAAGAAAGATCAGCATTAATGAAGACGAGCACAGAAGGAGCCCAAGCACGTGTTGCTTTTTCAGATTTCTCTAAAAGTGTGTGTTCATTTGTTCCATCCTTCACAACAAACAACAGCTGACAGACACACATGCACTCTGTGTCACTTCACAGGGGCTGATGAAAGTGGACACAGTAAAGGGAGAGCTGGACCTGCTCTACACATCCTGCACTCTGTTAACAGACTTTATTCTGCAGCATCAACAGATAAAAATATATGAAGATATAGAAACGTTTAACATTGTGACTGTTCACATTAGTGAAGCTGTTACTTTGCTGCCAGGTGGGAAAAGAAGCCTAAAGCTGAGTCTGATTAAACATCTGCTGCACCAGAGAGTTTCATGGCCCTGCTTTATCCTGTGCTTGCTGACCACCTCGTCCTGAAACCTCTTCATCATCCTCACAGTTGTGTGAAGAAAGAGGGAAGCAGGTGGAAACCATCTGTGCTGCTGTGTTCACTTGTGTGTGTGCGTCTATGGTCATATCTAATGTGTACCTACAGACAAACACAAACACCTGGCATTGCACAAGAGTCTCTATGGAGCAACCTGCAGATGTCAGAGATGTGATTAGAGGGTAAAGTGCACTCAGAAAAATTATGGTTCTTAAATGGTTCTTCAGATGGCTTCATGGTTCTTTAAAGAACCATCATACGTCAAAGAACCTTTTTATTTTGTGGATGGTTCTTCAGCTATTACAAATGGTTCTTTAAAGAACAAAAGGTTCTTCATCCTTAGCAATCTAAGTTTGATGGTGTAAATAGCATAAATATTTATTCACTATAATGAGGCTGTGAATTATACTGTGTGTTTTCTTTGTGTGCATGTGTGTGCGAAGGGGGAGGGCGGGATACCTGGCAATTACCCTTTAAGAGAAGATGGTAGGAAACTGAATATTCAAATAAAAGTTAGAAATATTTGCTTAAAAATATACTGGTGGCAGGGGTGGGGGCCAAAGCCTAAAGACCCTAACCCCCCCCCCCCCCACACACACACACACACACCCCTAACCCCACAAACACATTATGAATATGGTGAGTTAACAAACAGTAGACACAATACACACATTCAAATACTGTACTTTAGTTTTAAATTTTAATAAAGCATTACTATTTTCTACTCCAAGGCATTACTTTTGAGATTATTATATATTTTTGAAAATACAGCATAATGATAATACTAGTTATTGTAAACTTTACAAACCACCCAGCAGTATGTAAAGTCAAATTATAAGATACAAGTAAATAACAATTGCAGAACAGAATGTCAGTGTAATGAACACACTTCGTTTTGACAAATCACAACTTAGGTAAATGATCTCAGTAGTTGTTCATCATTGAGCAATTTGTTAATATGTGTTTCGAGCCAAATAAATGACAGGGAGAGAGAGTGACGTCAGAACACGTCATACTATAACCTCCCGGGAGCGGACTTAGGGGGTCAGTCGTTGGGATGCGCATGCGCAGACAGAGTGTGCGAGCGGCGGGCCTTGACCTTTCGGGGGAAAAAACTCACGGACGGTGACAGCGAAACGGATAACAGTCTTCAGTACCTGCTGGACTTTGAAGCTGTGGATTCTGGGACTGTTGGAAAAGGTAAAACATTTCCATTAAAACCTTATTACTGTTTTGTTTTTGTTACTCGTCATTGTAGCTTGCTGTTAATGTTGTGCTAACAGTAGCGATTAGCTAGATACGTTAGCCGTTGAGGTCAGCGCAATTTAGTATCCGGTATACAGAAACAGTTTTCCTAACAAAACCACTGTTATAATTAAGTGAAGCTGCTCCCAGCTCATTTGAACCTTTGGCTTCTAAAATATGTGGTTCAATTGCGTGCTGCGTACATAACCTAATGTCAGCTAGACCGAAATTAAAATTTAATATATTGTTAAAGTCACTAAAATGGCGCCTGAAGCCTGTTGTGATGTGAGCTCTGTGTCTGCTCTAGAAACTCTGAAAGTCTGTAGATCTGAGCCGTACATTAAATACTCACATGAACCTGTACTTTGAATTCTGTATGAGCTGTATAAAATACAGCTATGCATAAGAGTTTTGAATGAATAATTAGATTAGATAACTCTTCATTGTCTAATCGAATTATATAGAAATGAATAGAAAGTGGTTCTTTAGACTGATGCCATAGAAGAACCTGTTTTGGTGCCACAAAGAACCTTTCAAACAATGGTTTCAAACATGAGAAGGTGTGTCTTTGACTGTTCCTGCATAACTTAGTTTCGGACTAGTTGACAAGTTATGCTCCGGTCATTTGATGTTTCCAAGGTAGATGTTCTTTTGTAATATAGTTAATTTTTTTTAATATTTCATTTATCCACCATCATACATACAAGCTAAGAAGAGGTCGTTATACTAACAAGAGGTATCAACGCTGGGCCAAAGTTGAGCACATGGTTAAAGTTTGTAATCCAGCCAGGGTGTAAATATCACTCAGCAGCCAGAGCTGAAGCAGGTAGCATCAACACATAAATCTACTCTACCTGGCTTAAATCACAAGAGCACCTCTGACCAAAAAGCTGTAGATTTTTCTTGTTTGCACAAATTAATCCAGATTCACATTAATTGTGTTCACAGCTCCAACAAAATGAGGAAGAGGAGGGGGAGAAACACAATTAGGTTGAATTACAATTGGATGGAAGGCGAGGACAAGGAGAAGGAAGCTTAGGATGAGGAGGAAGAGAAGCAGCAGGAGCATCTTTAGGGATCCCTATGATGTCATTGAGGTTTGTTTCATTAATGTGGTCCTCTCACAAAGACCGATGACTTGTTTTAGTTCACGTACTTCCTGTATTAAATAGTGATATGCAAAATGTTGTGAAAAACCATAGAGCAGGCACGTATAGTGCATCTGCAGGTAAATGAACATCAAATCTCTAAGACAGACTGAAATCTGTATATTTATCACCCTTATGATAAAACCCACGTCAGCCATTGGTTTATGGACTTTGTATTTTGAAGCCTCAGCATTTGCATTATTGCTGTTGCTATGTTGGGACCATATTAGGATGAGGGATCAGAATCTGGAGTCATGCACACTATTGTTTCATTTAGTGTGTATCCATAAGATTCGTACAGCAGATCCAAGTTGTGCCTTGAAAACAGGAAAGTCGTCTGCATAGAGGAGAACTGTAATAGCAGGCTTTTACAAAGTGAGGCTTTGTGCACTCGTTTTACTTCTGTCACCCTGTTTTGATGCAGAATTCATTTGAAATCAGGCAAGAACTGGACTTATTTTTTACAATGTGTTCTTGTGAATTGATTGTGTATCGCATATGTTTGATTTGACTTTCTGCAAGACAACAGTCGTCCACTGGCCAAAACAATTTTCCAAATACCTCCACGTGATCTAGCCTGGATTTAGAAAAGAATAGCACAAAAAATCTGCACCTCCTGCTTCAGATGCAATTTGTGTTTCTGTGTTCAGAGGCAGCGGCGAGAGGGGAGACCTCGGCTCATCCAGCTGGAGAGCCTGACCAGGACGAGTCGAACATTAACTCAGCTCTTCCAGGGCACCCTGCAGACTCTGCTGCTGGCATCGGCGAGGGATGACGTGAACGCCAAACTGGAGTCCATCACAGGTCAACTGCAGGTATGCGAGTCAGACCTTCTGAGGAGGGTTTCACTTTTCTCTCTTCTTTATAATTGACTCTTTTCTCTCTCTTTCAGCTCCTTGTCTCAGAGTGGGAGGGGTTTGAAGCACAAAGGGAGGAGCTTGTCGTTTGGTTGGCTGATATGGATGTCCGCCTGAGTGAGGTTGACCAGCTGACAGGAAACACCAGTGAAAAACTGAAACAACTGCAGGTGTGGGCTTGTTTTGATATGACATATATTTGATATGAAACATACGTCAGAGACATTGTCCTAAACTGGACTAACAAAGGGCCATGAGTACAACATGAAAAGTACATTACAGAGCGTAAGGCTGAAGTTCATTGATCATTTTAATCATAAACTTGTTGTTGAAATGTTTTTACTGAACATGCAAACATCTGCTGATGAAAATGTGTTGATTTATTGGTCTGTTATGAAGCTATTTCTAACGTGTTTTATCACTTTCTGTTTTCTTAATTAAACAATACATGTATTATTTGTTGTTATCTGTAGATATAGTATTTATATATATATATATATATATATATATATATATATATATATATATATATATTTTTTTTTTTTTATAGTATAGCCAATATATTTAATTATTACTGTTTAAAACACTAATATGTGACATGTATTAGTAGTGATGTTGTGCTGAGGGTTAAAATGCCTTTTTGTCTTTTGGTAACTACAAAATGACAATAAACCATTAATATATGTCTATGCTGTGCTCGTATTTATTTTACCCTGCTCAAATTCAATTTATGATGCATTTTATTTTGAAAGATTTAAAATGGTTTTTTAAAGAACCACTCAAAAAAGGTTCTTTAAAATGGTTAAAAGGTTCTTTGAAAAACCATTAAAGGTGCCCCAAAGAACCATTTCTTGATGGTTCTGTGGGGCACCTTTAATGGTTCTTCAATGAACCACTGAAAGAAATGGTTCTTCAAAGAACCATTGTTTGAAAGGTTCTTTGTGGCACCAAAAAAGGTTCTTCTATGGCATCAGTCTAAAGAACCACTTTTGGTTCTAGTTGGCACCTTTATTTTTCTGAGTGTGGACTAGTGAGAGCATCTATGTTGTTGTTGTCTGCTGGGGGACAGCATCAGCTGCAGAGATGCATCAGGATCAGCAAACTAATCTGCAAGGCTGCAAGTGTCACTGAAGGAGTTTGAGTCAGTGAGGGACTCAAACTCACACAGCTGGTCAAGAAGGCTCAGCAGCTGCTGTATTTCCTGAGGAGGCTGAGGAAATTTGGTATGTTGGCCAAGATCCTCAGCAGGTTCTACAGCTGCACTGTGGAGAGCAGCCTGACAGCTGCATCACTGCACGGTACGGCAGCACTACTGCAAACCGCAAACGCCTGCAGAGAGTGATAACAACTGTGGAGAAGATCATCAGGACCCCGCTGCCCTCTCTGCAGAGCAGCTACCATCACAGAGTCCAGAGGAGAGACACACCTCTGCCCTCGAGACGAAGGTTCAGAAGTGTGAAATGTAGAACATCCAGACTCAACAACTCCATCTTCCCCACTGCTATCAGACTCCTGAACAGCTGACCGACCTCAAACTGCAGTTTGCACATCAGGTCACTTTGCACACTAAGTTCATTTTGCACATTAAACTCCATGTACATCCATGTACATCGACATCTGCAGACCACACGTGTCTTCAGTTACTTATTTGTACTTATTTGCAGTTATTTATCTTTTTATTTTATTTTTTTAAGTTATTTCTTATCCTTATTTTATCTTTTTATTTATTCTTATCTTGTTCTTTTAACCATTATCTAACTTGGCATCGTGCACGGTGTGTTTAGATTCAGTTTAAATTCAGGGACACGGAGCTCCTGTTGATCCTCTACCTAATCACACGAGCCACGGTGTGAGAACGGGTGTGGGTCTCAATCAGCCAAGGTTTTGGGTGAACCCATTGTGAGATCTAGCCCCACCCCATCATGTGATTTCCTGTGATCAAATGTCCCAGGATGTGAGTGGGTGTTAAGACGTCCATGTCCCTCTTCAAGCAACTTAAAGAAGTCCAGACGCTTTTCTTTCCAAGCTCCTTCAACAACATCATTCATAGAACAACTTCCAGCTTCTTTTGCTCGGCTACAGTTTGGATGGATTTGCAGATGCAACAAGACTAAAATGGTTAGGGTCAGGAGGTCAAAGGTCAGAGCTCCTGTGGGTCTGAGGGCGGCCTCACGCTGGAGAAGGATGAAGGAGTCTGACCTGAGCCAGTGTTTGACATGAACACATCAGCACTGCTGTCAGTGAGCCTAACGACAGCCGTTAGCATCATTTCAGTGTTTCAGTCATAAAAACACTTCCTGTCTCTGTGGTGGTTACAGTGACATCATGCAGTTTGTGCTTTGACCTCCAGAGGGCGACAAATCAGCACAGACAGAGAGCTCCATTCAAACTTTGCTGCCATCAGGAATAATTCTTCAAATATAATCATCAGTGTTTGAGCAGTTATGATATCAGGGACAATCTAGACATGTGTGACAATACTGAACATGTCACATGACACACCTCAAACATCATGTGATCCACTCTCAGTCTGCACTTTCATTCATGACTTCAACAGGTTGAAATGAGCTTTGAAGAAACATTCAGTGAAATAAATCTTTCATGGATTCATGTGAGCAGCAGATGAACTTTGTACCAACAACATCTTCAATAACAGAGTCTGAATGAAGCTCAGGTGTTGATGCTGCTCACTGATTGGACGCTTGCTTTCAGCTCTGCTCTCAGTCTTTACTGCACAGGTGAAGGTAGAAAGTGTGACTGGATCTATAGACTGGAAACAGAGAAACATGCTGAACATTTGAAGCTTTGCAGCAGAAATGTTCATGTTACAAATACAGCAGAGCTGGTCTGGGATCAGTGTGTTCACACCTGCAGCTACAACAAGGTTTCATGTCTCCACACGTCAGCATGTGAACTTTACTCTGACTCAGTCTGAGCAGTCAGACGGCATATTTTTAAAGTTAACACATCAGCACACACAGAGCTGAGCCCCTCCCACCTGTGCTGAGTTTCAGGTGGAGCCCCGCCTCCTTCCAGGAAGCAGCTCACCTGTGTGTCCGTGTTTAGTGTCCAGGTGTGGAGTGGAGCTTGTTGTTGGTGTGTGAAGAAACTGTAAGTTTGCTTTGTTTCCTCCTTTAACAGTTTGTCTTTAGGAACTTTACTGTTTGTTCAGCTCGTGTTTGATTTCTTCACACAACAAACTGTGTGTGTTTGTATTTCCGGTCTCTCCATTAAAGTCAGTGTGTAATGTTTCCTGGCTAACATCAGCTGTGTGCAGCTTAGTTCAGCACAAATCTGCCGCTCCATAGTTCACGGTAACGGACTCACAGCTGGACCAACGAGGCCGAGTGTGTCCGCCACTCTGAGCTACGTTCGTGTTTGTGTACTTGTAGTTTGTACTTTGAGTTCACTCAGAGCCCACAGAGGACGCAGCGTACGTGATGACGTCACAGCCCTTTACCTCCTTTACTGTCACTGTGATTAATATTTACACACGAGACACCTGCAGAGCTCTGACGCTAAGCTAGCACACAGCATGCTAACGCTAAGCTAACGCTAAGCTAACACTAAGAGTTCTTACAGACACGAGTTAAAAAGCTGCTTTTAGTTTGTGATCAGAGTCCAGGACTGAGAGCAGCAGCAGAGCTGATGGATGATGAATTACTGGATGGAAGAAGCTTCTCATTAGCAGTGAATCAGTGTGTGTGCAGTTCTCTGCAAACTCAGCAGCAAGAATTAGTGTGAAGCTTTAACTCTGCTGATCCTCTTTGAATCCTGGATCAGCTGAAATGTTTAAAATGTTGTTCACACGTGTTGGACTGACTGAAGCTTCCAGTCACAGTGAATCAGTGTGTGTCAGTGAATGCATCGTGTGTGCTTCAGGCTCCATCTAGTGGACTGATAGCAGAGCAGCTGATGGCAGCTTCCTCTGCCTCACACTGCTGTCTGACTGCATCCAGCTGACACTGAGATGAAGCAGGAAAGAAGCAGCTGATATTTGGACAGCACACATGATGAAAGGAGGATTTCAGCTGATGTGCACATGAATGATTTGTGTTTCCTCTGCAGGTAGAAAGTGTGTGTGAGCTGAATTGAGCAGCATGGATCAGTGTGAGGACAGAGAGGAGGGAGTCCCTCCCTCTAAAAGCACTCTGTGTGGGGAACATGAGAGCCAGACCAAAGCTCAGAGGTGAGATGACCATCTCTAACTGTCCATGACTCTTCTCCATGTCACAGCTCAGCACTCACATCACTGCTGCATCATTATTCACAGGAACCAGCCTGGACCTCCACCCAGCTCTGTGTCCTTACAGAGTGACTGGTCTAAACATCACCCCATTAAATTTAAATCCCAGCCTGTGTCTGCTGCAGAGAGGTGAGCTGTTAGCAACATGAACTCTTTGATTAAACTGCTTGATGTTGTTGGATATAAACTACAAACACGTCGTTCCCTCAGTCCCATTTAAACTGTCTTTTAAAACAAGCCTTTGGTTTCTAAACAACTGAAAACCCACTTCAGCAAACAGGAAGTGATCAGAGCGTCCGTCCACTTCCTGTCAGGCCCTGCAAACATTTCATATTGAAGAAAAGTAGCTGACATCTCACATTTTTACTCCACCACATTCAACCATTTTGAGATTTTACAGCATGAAACTCTTGTCACATGACTCCTGTTATGTTATAGAGTCATGTGACCACCAGGGAGGGATTTGTATGGATGAAACACATTCAAATCAATCTGATTCATCAATGGAAACATTTTTGGTGTAAATGCAGCAACACTGAAAACGCTGAAGATAAAAACACAACAGATGAAATATGAACAAATCGAGGCTTTGAATACACGTGTGTGTGTTTGAGACACAGAGATAAATGGATTGTGTGTCTGTCCTATTGCTGCGTGAGGGTTTTATTGTAGATTTTGTGCGTGTACACTTTTGACCACGAAGGTGTTGAAAGGGCGTAAAACAGTTGGAGGCACCAGAGTGAACACTGGTGCTGTCAGTAGATTAAAAATGACTAATTAATGACACAATCTTCTGTCATTAATCCTGATTAATCACAATTACTTGATCAATAGCTGCAGTTACATTTTTCCAACTTTATATTTAAGCCTGTAACAGACGTTTACACCATATAATGAAGTCAATGCAGAATAAACACAAAGAATGTTAAACGCTTCAATTCAAAGAGACTTTGAATAGTTTTCAGTCTTTAACTCAGCTTCTCTGCTGTAAATACAACTTTGTAACAAACATATATACTAAAAGCTAAGTGTGCACTAATATATAATAATATATAATCTATATTACTGCTGTTAATGAAAATGTTTAATCAGACTCATCACAGGGTTACTGTGGATTCATTTGGATGAATCACCATTAAACATCATTTTTAATGTAAACGAATCAAAGTTCATTTCATGAGCAAACAGACTCGAGAGAAAAGGGCAAATTTACACACTTAACATGTTTATTGAACATGTAAACATTGATTAACCTCCTGAATGAGCCGACCCCCCCAGGGACAGTCCTGCATGCTAATGATGGGCTCTGCTCTGTACCTGCAGGATTCTGTCAGCCACAAACTCCTCAGCTGATCCTGAATCTGAGCCCATCTGTCAAACAATCATTTTCTTCACAGGTCTGTGGAGGTGGCACTGATCCTGCAGCAGTCTAACACTCTCTGTCACTCTTCTTCAAGTCTTTGACACGAGGAACCAAAACTATGTTATTAACAACACTAACAGGTCTGCAGTTTGTCCACTTGGCAGTTGTGTCATCAGTGCTTTGCATCGTTGTGATATTTTAAGCTGGAAGTGCTTCGGTGAAAAGAAAATTCCTTCTGTCACGATGTGCAGAATCCTTCATGTTGGTCGGCTGGTCCGTCTTGTTATTTTTTTAATGCTCAAACTTTCCATCGAGAGGTCAGTGTGTGTTTGTCATCTTCCATATTGAGCTGATTGGTTCAGCTGCCGTCACTAACAGATGTGCTGCACATCTGCACGTGTGCAAAGGTAACTCTACTTGGACAAACTGCCCGAAGTGCGTTGATAGAAACATTTCAGGGATTTTGAGTCGTTCTGCTCTCCAGATGTGTCGTGTTAAAGGTTTTTATCATGTTAATCATGATAACAGATGAACCCCTAACCCTACATGTTAATTTTGACAGCACTGCTAAATCCTTTTTAATGTTCTTCTGTCAGATCATTGATAAGACTCGACTCCAAATACGAGACTCAGAAAACTCAAATGAAAACTCAAATCAAAGCAATGAGAAAAGGACTTCTTGTGTTAGAATGAAAACATATGGAAGTGGTCAGGTTTCAAACACTCGATGAATCTACTGCACAGTTACATTCAGGGACCTTTGGCCTCCTGAGAGCATTAGTTGATGGTTCATCACAGTTTTCTCAAAGTTTCCTCTGAGCTTCTGCAGCATCATCACTTCCATCACTGATGAAAGAAAGTTCATAGAAAACAGAAAATATATCTTCACAATCTGAGAGTTTAAAACTT
Organism: Copadichromis virginalis; assembly: GCF_057382275.1. NCBI lineage: Eukaryota > Metazoa > Chordata > Actinopteri > Cichliformes > Cichlidae > Copadichromis > Copadichromis virginalis. Next base: position 1,621,220 of record NC_140622.1, read on the forward strand.
GACAGACTTGATTCAGATGAAGTTATTTGAGCAGAAACTCCTGGATCTTTATCCTGTGTTGATCTAATCCTTCATGGTTCCTCCACAGAGTGGACCAGCAGAGCTCAGAGGTTCCCAGTGGTCAGTCTGCCCAGCAGCATCAAACACAGCTGGACTCCATATTTATGGTCTGTACATGTACAACAACTACTTTATTATTAATATTAATAATAATGCATTTATTTATAGGTCCCTTTCAGAACACCAAGGACTCTGTGGACTAAATGACCAAAAGAAACAAACTTTGAAATCAGACGGTGCAAATGTGATCACAGGGAAACGTTTTAAACATCGAGGCTTTAAACAGAAACCAAAGTGAAACAGTTTGTAGTCGAGATCAGTGGGAATGAAGCTGAATAACTGTTTCTTCAATAACTTTGAGCTCTTAAAAAAACAAAAACTAGCTGAAAGTCTGGCTGCTCTTATGAAAAGTACAGAGAAATTATGGGTCGCTCAACACTTGTGCACAATATAAGAGTTTAAATAAATCTAAAGAATAACTCAAAATCCTACAATCATACTGAGAAAATCATCTACAGCTAACTATCCAAGTGGATTTGTTTAAGACAGCTCCATCTGCTGGTGGCCCTCTGCAGGTGCATGAAAGGGGCGTGTTTATAGTGAAAGTAGTAGAGAAAGTAAACCCCACGGGAAGGAGGAGGACTCTCAGTGGCTTCCAGCTCATATTCAGACATTTGACTTCTCACTGAAAGCAGCAAGTTTGAGTGTCTGTACCTTAGTTAGAAGAGATAACATGTCAGTAGTAATTAGAGTTGATTGAGCAATGCTGTCCTTGTAATGTAGTTTATGATTTTTATGGACAAGTCCAGTTTTTCTGTAGAGCCTCTCAAGTTGGTGACAGCAGCAGTGGAAGTTCACGTGTAAACCAGAGCAGCAAATCAGGTCCAAATGTGTTGTTCACAGTGAGTGGGATCATCATTGGCTGCTATGTTAACCTCCTGCAGCAGGATGTCTTTGGTCAGAGAATGGATAGATCACTAAGTCATTGTTGAGTTTAGGGAGACAGTAGACAGTTGGAGGAGGTTCAGCCAGTTGACACACAGTAGATAAAATAACTGAAGGCAGGAGCAGACACCTGTATGACTTTCCACCTCTCACATAGATTATTTCCCTGGGCAGCGCCACAGGGCTGGTAGATGTAAACAAAGCTGGAGGAGAGGATTTATTCATCTGAGAAAAGTCACAGAGTTGTGTCTTGATGCTCAATCATCCAGGTACGTAAATCCCAAAAAGCTTGATTCTGTTCATCTGGATGTTTTCAGTGGGAGAAACGTTTCATCATCATCAGGTGACTTCTTCAGTCTCAGCTGACTGCAGGTTTCAATCTCATAAACAGGACATTTGTATGACTGAAACCAGCCCACTGAAGGAACAATGGGCTGGGAGGTCAGTTCATTGATCATTGGTACGCATATTGTCAGGACCATTGATCAATGGTTGTTGATCAATGGTCATGAGTCCAGTTCACAGAGAGCTGGGGAATGGCTGCAATCACAGCATGTAAGATGGTGACAGTTGTACCCTTAGGCCCCTCCTCCATTCAGAGATGGTCTTTCCTTTTCACATAAATGGCCTCCTTGACTCCGCCCTCAAACCAGCGTTCACATTTACTCAGGACCTTCTTGATGTGAAGTTCTTCTGCTTCGCTGGCTGCTGTGTCTGTGGGGATGGTGTTTGTTCTGTGTTGTTGTGTCCTGATGACGCCCAGTTTGTGCTCCAGTGGATGATGAGAGTCAAACCTTAAATACTGATCTGTATGTGTAAACAGAGTGAACCTTTCAGACCAGTTGTCTGTACGATCAACTCAGTTACCTGAAACATCTCCAAGTTTCTGGCTTTGATCATCAACCTGTTGGTAGTTCAGCTCTGAACACCAGTGAAATGTTTCTCCCACTGAAATCGCTGCATTCATATGAACAGCATCAACGTTTTGGGATCGTGGAGTTGTGGACAAAGTCTCAGTTAATCAGATAAAGTCAAACCTATAATTGGTGAAGAGTTCGTGGATGATATGCCCCTTGATCGTAAAGAAGTGGATGTTGTGTGGACTAAAGTTCAGAGTGGTGGGTCATTCATAAATATTCTGTTCCAGCTGCTGGAGGACAACATCATCACTTTTGTGAAGAACGAACTGAAGAAGATCCAGAAGGCTCTGAATCCAAATAAGCCCCAGTGCTTGGAGTTTCAGAGGGAGGATGATGAGCAGAGGAGAAACAGCAGAGAGGCATTTGTGAAGATCACAGTGGACTTCCTGAGGAGAATGAAGCAGGAGGAGCTGGCTGACCGTCTGCAGAGACGTAAGAGGATTTATCTAAAGATTTAAGCTGCTGGATAAATGAGAGACTTGTGACACCAGTGTGTTCAGTCATTTCTCAGTGGGTCAGAAATTGTCATCAGCATTTTGTAAAATGTGATTGTTAAAGTTGTATTTTTATTATTATTATTCATAACTTCCAGCTGCTGTTTGTCATCGTAAACTTAAATCCACCCTGAAGAAGAAGTTCCAGTGTGTGTTTGAGGGCATCGCTAAAGCAGGAAACCCAACCCTCCTGAATCAGATCTACACAGAGCTCTACATCACAGAGGGAGGGACTGCAGAGGTCAATGATGAACATGAGGTCAGACAGATTGAAACAGCATCCAGGAAACCAGACAGACCAGAAACAACCATCAGACAAGAAGACATCTTTAAAGCCTCACCTGGAAGAGATGAACCAATCAGAACAGTGCTGACAAAGGGAGTGGCTGGCATTGGGAAAACAGTCTTAACACAGAAATACAGCCTGGACTGGGCTGAAGACAAAGCCAACCAGGACATCCAGTTCATATTTCCATTCACTTTCAGAGAGCTGAATGTGCTGAAAGAGGAAAAGTTCAGCTTGGTGGGACTTGTTCATCGCTTCTTTACTGAAACCAAAGAAGCAGGAATCTGCAGCTTTGAAGACTTCCAGGTTGTGTTCATCTTTGATGGTCTGGATGAGTGTCGACTTCCTCTGGACTTCCACAAAACTACAATCCTAACTGACCCTAGAAAGTCCACCTCAGTGGATGTGCTGCTGATAAACCTCATCAGGGGGAAACTGCTTCCCTCTGCTCGCCTCTGGATAACCACACGACCTGCAGCAGCCAATCAGATCCCTCCTGTCTGTGTTGGCATGGTGACAGAGGTCAGAGGGTTCACTGACCCACAGAAGGAGGAGTACTTCAGGAAGAGATTCAGAGATGAGGAGCAGGCTAGCAGGATCATCTCCCACATCAAGACATCACGAAGCCTCCACATCATGTGTCACATCCCAGTCTTCTGCTGGATCACTGCTACAGTTCTGGAGGATGTGCTGGAAACCAGAGAGGGAGGACAGCTGCCCAACACCCTGACTGAGATGTACATCCACTTCCTGGTGGTTCAGGCCAAAGTGAAGAAGGTCAAGTATGATGGAGGAGCTGAGACAGACCCACACTGGAGTCCAGAGAGCAGGAAGATGATGGAGTCTCTGGGAAAACTGGCTTTTGATCAGCTGCAGAAAGGAAACCTGATCTTCTATGAATCAGACCTGACAGAGTGTGGCATCGATATCAGAGCAGCCTCAGTGTACTCAGGAGTGTTCACACAGATCTTTAAAGAGGAGAGAGGACTGTACCAGGACAAGGTGTTCTGCTTCATCCATCTGAGTGTTCAGGAGTTTCTGGCTGCTCTTCATGTCCATCTGACCTTCATCAACTCTGGACTCAATCTGCTGGAACAACAGCAAACAACATCCAAGAAGTCTGAAACAGAAGAATCTGCAAAGAAACACTTCTACCAGAGTGCTGTGAACAAGGCCTTACAGAGTCCAAATGGACACCTGGACTTGTTCCTCCGCTTCCTCCTGGGTCTTTCCCTGCAGACCAATCAGACTCTCCTACGAGCCCTGATGACACAGACAGGAAGCAGCTCACTGACCAATAAGAAAACAGTCCAGTACATCAAGGAGAAGCTCAGTGAGAATCTGTCTGCAGAGAAAAGCATCAATCTGATCCACTGTCTGAATGAACTGAATGATCGTTCTCTAGTGGAGGAGATCCAACAGTCCCTGAGATCAGGAAGTCTCTCCACAGATAAACTGTCTCCTGCTCAGTGCTCAGCTCTGACCTTCATCTTACTGTCATCAGAAGAAGATCTGGATGAGTTTGACTTCAAGAAATACTCTGCTTCAGAGGAGGCTCTTCTGAGAATGCTGCCAGTGGTCAAAGCCTCCAACAAAGCTCTGTGAGTAAACATGTTGTCATCGCTTCATTGTTAAAATCATGGGAAATAAATCAGAAATGCTGAGTTCAAAGAGCACTGTAACATTTTTTTAAAATAGTAAATTAAATGATCATCAGTCACTCGGTAAATATATGGTAGTTTTAATGTTTCACTCCAGCATTTCTAAAACACACTTTGTTCTGTAACTCTTATCAAAGGACAATCCAGACCCAGCCTATAAGAACATGAGCTCTGATGCTTCAGCCCCTCTGACAGGTTTATTATCCTCAGCTTGTTCATTTGTCTCCAACTCCAGGAGTTTGGTTGTTTTATTCTAAAGCACAAACTTCACCTGCCAGACTTCACCTACATCTTTTTCTGATGTTCATAATTTAAGTTCAAGTTTGTATCTCACTTTCAGTGCACACCCTCCCTTTTTAAATATAAATCTCTGCTGTGCTGTCATGTTTTCATCCTGTATGGAGGGAGAAACTCGGTCTTCATTACTGAAATTGCCTCTAAGGTCGTGTTTCTTGTCAGTAACCATATGTAACTGTAAGGCTTCCATAACCAGTGTTATCACAGAATTACAGTGGGTTCACTCTGGGTCCTCTACAGTTTCTTCCCACTGTCCACAGACATGCAGTTAGGTTACCTGGTGATCTAAACTTCATGCAGGTGTGAGTGAGAGTGGTTGTCTGTCCCTCTGTGGGCTTAGTGGAAGAGACTGGATGGATCTCTGCTTTGTCTTTGATATATGCTGACAGCAAACATTCTCCATGAAGTCTGCATTTCAGCTCATCTCCTTTATACGCACCTTTAACAGGAAGAGTTTTATACAGCTAGTGTTTAAAATCCAGTGTTATTCACAATACACAGGTAATGAGCATGATTATTGAATTACTAAAATTTTCTAAAATAATTGTTTTAGTTAATATTGTATGACAGTGTACACAGAATTATTAGCTCAGTAGGCAGAGTGGTCGCCCCATGATCATAAGGTCAGGGGTCGAATCCACCGAATAGTTACCTTGTGGTACCCCTGAGCAAGGTACCATCAAGGTACCAATCATGTGCACTGGACTGGTAGCACTCATAGTCTCATAGGTTTAAATAAATTTTTTAAAAAAAGGGTTCAACATATAAACAAATTTAATTTGATCACATATATTGTTTGTTTTTTTTTTGTTTTTGTTTTTTTCCTTTCTCTCACAGACTGAGCAGCTGTAACGTCTCAGAGAAAGGCTGTGAAAATTTGCTGTCAGTGGTCAGCTCCCAGTCCTGTAGTCTGAGAGAGCTGGACCTGAGTACCAACAGCCTGAAGGCTTCAGCAGTAAAGCTTCTGTCTGCTGCAGTGGAGAGTCCACATGCCAAACTGAATGTTCTGAGGTCAGATCAATTTGTATTATGTTTAGTTCTGTTTGTTTATGTGTTTGATGTTTGTTTTTGTTTATGTCTTTATCCAGTTATCCTTGTTTCATAGCATTTTTATTCATTTCAAAGTTAAACAGAAGTTTTACTAACCTGCTCAGCACAAGACAATAAGCTATTGCACCTTGATTACACTTTAACAACAATCTTTATTCATGTTTTTATCTTCAGACTTAACATCTGTGAACTCTCAGAGGAAAACTGTGAAGCTCTGTCCTCAGTTCTCAGCTCACAGTCCTCTAGTCTGACAGAGCTGGACCTGAGTATCAGAATGCTACAGGATTCAGGAGTGAAGCTTCTGTCTGCTGGACTACAACGTTTAAACTGTAAACTGAATACTCTGAGGTCAGATCAGAAAACATTTAGTTTTTAGAATTCTTAATTAAAGTTCATCCATATGATGTTGTATCTTAGTATGTTTATGTTTCCTTTAAAAAATAGAAAGTCAACATTTAATGTTGTGAAATGTATTAACAAACTCTACATGAGTACTTGTTTTATAGATTGTCTTTTATTTTTCAGACTGAGTGGCTGTAACCTGTCAGAGAGAAGCTGTGAAGCTCTGTCCTCAGTCCTCAGCTCCCAGTCCTCCAGTCTGAGAGAGCTGGACCTGAGTAACTCTGACCTGCAGGATTCAGGAGTGAAGCTTCTGTCCGCTGGACTAAAGAGTTCACAGTGTGCAGTGGAAACTCTCAGGTCAGGATTCAAACTTTTCCACAGATGATCATTTGAAATGTGATTTATATTATTGTATAAACAGGTAACTTTTACAGCTGTCAAGTGAACTTTTATTTACATTTGAGTGGATAATTGGACTCTGAATTACTAAAAGTTGTTATAGTCATGTCTCTGTTTATTTAAAAAAATACTTCATGTACTGCCTAATTTAAAGATTTAGGCTCCTTTGGGCCCATAATATATATATTTGATTTCTTTGTGAATGAAATTAGGAGGATATTGGCGACTGCTGATTGGCTCGCTGTTTGTTTTTTATTCACAGTACTTAATTTTAAAGGCTGATTTCTCAAAATGAGATGTTTATCTTTTCTTCTACAACACGTGGAGCCACCAAATCTTCTTGCTTGATTTATTCATTACAGTTTGATTTAAAGAATATTAGACTCGTAACATAATAAATAAATATATTTATTTCACTTCTTCTTGAGAGAAAGAAAGGGATGACTGGGTGAGCTCCAGTGGTTCATCCCAGCAGAGAGAGCGGCACACTGGGCTGCAAATGATCACAGTAGTAATGGCCATAGTTTGATAAAACAGGCAGTCTTACCCTGTAGAAAATACAGGGTTCTGGTGCCGATGTGGGGGAGGGGACTCGCCCGGTACTAACTACATACTACTAACTACCTCATTCAGATGTCTTCCGTACTAACCTTGATAACAAGTAACTGCAGTAGCCTTATAGGTCAAATCAGTTTCACCTGTTAAAGTTAGCTCCACTATTAATTAGGGGTGGGGGAAAAAATCGATACTGTGTAGTATCGTGATATTTTGTTTGCTAATAATGTATCGATACAGGGACAGCAGAAATCGATATTTTGTTACAAACAATTTTTTCTCTGAAGTCAACATGCTCTGGAGTCAGAGCATGTTGACTTCAGAGCATGTTGATCCTTTTTCTGAGCAACAATCCTGACATTCCTTCACTGTCCAAATGTGTTTAACTTTTTTTTTGGCAGCAATAAACATGACAGTTTACTTATTTTAATTTAAGACATGTTTAATTTTAATTAAGTTTGAAACTTTTTTATTTAATGTAAAATTATATATTTTTTTAAATTTACTTTCAAATTCTTCAGTTGCTGAAGGGGCTGCATAGTTTTCATAAATTGCATAGTTCAGAATAGCTATAATTGTACCAGATGGTTGCATTCAGTTAAGTTGGACTAGACTGTAATACAAACCGTTCAGTTTGTCAACAATAAAACTGAAATGAGAGAAAGACTGAGTGTGAGACTTTGATATTAGATAAAATGAATATTGATAAAGTTTACCTTTATGTACAGAATCTGAATATCGCAAAATATTTTAAAAAATCACAATAATATCGTATCGTGCGTTAAGTATTGTGATAATATCGTATCGTGAGTTGTATGGTGATTCCCACCTCTACTATTAATGGTGTCACTTGTTATTTCTGGGATGAGTTTAGTAGCCTGAACAGCTGCTTAAAGGAAAGTAATTAAATAATAAAAATAACCTAAGTCCGGGGGAACCTGCAAGAGCTGTTTGCACAAAGAATAATGCTCAGACTTTGAGGTTTTATCGTTTTACACAAGGTTTAAAAATGAATGTCCACAATTGAATTGCAGAAATTGTTATTGAGCTAATACTGATGTAGTTGTTATCTTTGGTAAGGAGAGGTTGGAGGAAGGATGAGCACAGTCAGGCCTAAAGATGCTCTTAATAATAATAATGGATTGCATTTATATAGCGCTTTTCGAGACCCTCAAAGACCCTTTACAATCCCACTACAGGGAGTGCAGAATTATTAGGCAAGTTGTATTTTTGAGGAATAATGTTATTATTGAACAACAACCATGTTCTCAATGAACCCAAAAAACTCATTAATATCAAAGCTGAATGTTTTTGGAAGTAGTTTTTAGTTTGTTTTTAGTTTTAGCTATTTTAGGGGGATATCTGTGTGCGCAGGTGACTATTACTGTGCATAATTATTAGGCAACTTAACAAAAAACAAATATATACTCGTTTCAATTATTTATTTTTACCAGTGACACCAATATAACATCTCCACATTCACAAATATACATTTCTGACATTCAAAAACAAAACAAAAACAAATCAGCGACCAATATAGCCACCTTTCTTTGCAAGGACACTCAAAAGCCTGCCATCCATGGATTCTGTCAGTGTTTTGATCTGTTCACCATCAACATTGCGTGCAGCAGCAACCACAGCCTCCCAGACACTGTTCAGAGAGGTGTACTGTTTTCCCTCCTTGTAAATCTCACATTTGATGATGGACCACAGGTTCTCAATGGGGTTCAGATCAGGTGAACAAGGAGGCCATGTCATTAGTTTTTCTTCTTTTATACCCTTTCTTGCAGCCACGCTGTGGAGTACTTGGACGCGTGTGATGGAGCATTGTCCTGCATGAAAATCATGTTTTTCTTGAAGGATGCAGACTTCTTCCTGTACCACTGCTTGAAGAAGGTGTCTTCCAGAAACTGGCAGTAGGACTGGGAGTTGAGCTTGACTCCATCCTCAACCCGAAAAGGCCCCACAAGCTCATCTTTGATGATACCAGCCCAAACCAGTACTCCACCTCCACCTTGCTGGCGTCTGAGTGGGACTGGAGCTCTCTGCCCTTTACCAATCCAGCCACGGGCCCATCCATCTGGCCCATCAAGACTCACTCTCATTTCATCAGTCCATAAAACCTTAGAAAAACCAGTCTTGAGGTGTTTCTTGGCCCAGTCTTGACGTTTCAGCTTGTGTGTCTTGTTCAGTGGTGGTCGGCTTTCAGCCTTTCTTACCTTGGCCATGTCTCTGAGTATTGCACACCTTGTGCTTTTGGGCACTCCAGTGATGTTGCAGCTCTGAAATATGGCCAAACTGGTGGCAAGTGGCATCTTGGCAGCTGCACGCTTGACTTTTCTCAGTTCATGGGCAGTTATTTTGCGCCTTGGTTTTTCCACACGCTTCTTGCGACCCTGTTGACTATTTTGAATGAAACGCTTGATTGTTCGATGATCACGCTTCAGAAGCTTTGCAATTTTGAGACTGCTGCATCCCTCTGCAAGATATCTCACTGTTTTTGACTTTTCTGAGCCTGTCAAGTCCTTCTTTTGACCCATTTTGCCAAAGGAAAGGACGTTGCCTAATAATTATGCACACCTGGTATAGGGTGTTGATGTCATTAGACCACACCCCTTCTCATTACAGAGATGCACATCACCTAATATGCTTAATTGGTAGTAGGCTTTCGAGCCTATACAGCTTGGAGTAAGACAACATGCATGAAGAGGATGAAGTGGACAAAATACTCATTTGCCTAATAATTCTGCACTCCCTGTATTCATTCACTCTCACATTCACACACTGGTGGAGGTAAGCTACAGTTGTAGTGGTAGGTTAGGTTTTGCCCAAGGACAAAATGACCAAGACAGAGAGAGCTGGCTCATCAGACAGACAAGCTCATCTTGTAACCTACTGGTTCGCTGGTCAGCACACCAGCTGACTAGCGAACCGGCTAACTAGCACACTGGCTAACTAGCACACCAGCTAACTAGCACACCGGCTAAATAGCAAATCAGCTAACTAGCAGACCAGCTAACGGCAGCCACAAGCTGAAGGACGATTAAATGTAGTGGAGATATCAGAGATGACACTGGTGTGTCCGATTCACTCTTTAGCACTCTGGTCACTCCGGTGTGTCAGCCAGAACACCACTGAAGGCCAAATGATCCCAGCATGTGGAATAAAGAGCTTAAGGTTTGGTTTAAGACACTTTATTCTTTCACTGATTGATTCTTGCGGCTGTGATCACGTGTGTGGTTTCTTACAAAAAGGAAGTACACAATACAAATACATGACAAATAAGATGAATAGATAAGATACATATCCAGTTATATGCATACGTCGGTATAGCTAACATAACCATTGATAAGGTCAAAGATCACAGTACTATAATGCAGTAATGTTAAACACAAAGGTGTATATCTACATAAATCTGTCCTATCAGTGATCAGGGTACTGTAGTATACTTCCACTACATAAACTATAGAAACTAAACGACATTAGTGTGACTTTAAGTTACCATCAGTACAGACGAACTGATGGTAGTTGTACAAAATAAAGGCATTGCAATTATTGTGAAGGGCTTCCGGTTAAACTAAGATCAGCTGATTACCTCATAACAAATTGTTTGCTATAGAACGCAGCTCCCACTCTTCATTAATATCATGTACTGTAACTCCCAAGTAACCATGGTTACCCAGCCACGCCCAGTAGTCTCCAGAGAGACCAACAGCTGGTGCATGTTGTAACGCCGTGGCTTTCGTAGTCTCTCCTTTTTCTACAGCTCATGTGTTCTTCTTGTGATGGTGCGTCTTGAGGGAGGCTCATACATGCCGTCATTTGTTGATCCTAAGAACGTTCCTCAGACCGACTTCTTCAACAACACTAATCGGCCTGCAGTTTGTAGCTACTCACTTCACTGTGGTGTTTGTTAGCTTGTCTTTCTTTGGTTTTATCCTGACTCCTCCCACAAGCTGATCCTACGTAGTCTGCCCAAGCCTCCCACTGCTGTTTGTTTGGGTGGTTTGTTTGCTGCCATCAACAGCGTGTAATGCATTTAAGTGATACTTCAGACATGAAGTACTGCGACAATAAAAAACTCAACTTTGCTTAAAAATAACTTTAGTTGTATCAACACTGCCCTCTGGAATAATTAGACTTTGGTGACAAACTGATGTGATCTCCATGTTTCCTTTGTTGGACTGTGGGCGAGTGTCAGAACTGAATGTACTGAGTAACATGTGGAGTTTAAATATGTGTCAGTTCCAGTTTTAGAGCTCTAAAGTGCAGCTATCATGTTAGGAATATGTGAGGAATAGACAGGAACACTGAGCACACTGAGGTCAAATCTTTATTTATCCAGTTCATCTGTAGGCTGAGCTCAGTCCATCCATTTAGTGAAATGATGTTTAAAGGTCTCCTTGTTCTGTGAGCGTGCACAGATCCTGAAGCAGAAAGCCTGGGCTACAGAGAAATGATCATCACTGTGATGATGCTCACCATCTCTGACTGGGATTTGAGGTTTTGTCAAAGCAGCAAAGAAAGCCTGGCTATGTTGGACTGGGTGTGGAAGCAGCTCCCAGTTTGAGTTCAGGAGACAGACACCCTCTCTACTTTGACGATCAGCTTCAAACTTTCCTTTTTGATAAAACTTATAGTTAGAGCTGGATCAGGTGACCCTGAACCATCACTTAGTTATGCTGCTATAGAGATGGATAACAGATGGATTGTTGTTTTGTGTGTCTGCAGTCTGTCAGGCTGTCTGATCACAGAGGAAGGCTGTACTTCTCTGGCCTCAGCTCTGAGCTCCAACCCCTCCCATCTGAGAGAGCTGGATCTGAGCTACAATCATCCAGGTGACTCAGGAATGAAGCTTCTGTCGGCTGGACTGAAGGATCCAGGCTGGAGACTGGACACTCTCAGGTATGGAGAGAATGTCTGATATAGGAGGAAGAGCTGGAAACATTTCCTGTGTCCTTTACTCACTTCCTGTTTGTTTCCTGCAGATGAGACATGAACAATCACACATGCAGGAATATTTTCAGGGACAGACACACTAGTCTAGCTGGATAGTACATGGATATTTATGTAGGGGGTCTTCAAGGAGTCTGTTTGCAGGAACATTAATGATAACTGATAAGTCATGTTGAGAGTTTCATTAAAAGTAGACTTACAGTTAGGTAATATTTGGACAGAGACAACATTTTGTAACTTTAGATACAAGTATCAGCCATGTGTGTGTTTCCCATGCTGTATGTCCACAGTCACAGTGACAGTCAGTGACACTGACAGAAGGATGAAACAAGGCTGTGAATCATTTCAGTCTGTGTGTGTGACAAAGAGGCAGACAGGAGCAGCTAACATTTGGAAATGGAAGCTTACTGGAAACACTACATTCACGGCTGAATTCACAATAGATTTGTTCTCAAGTGCACATTTAGCAGCTAATGCTAATACTGTTTTCCCTTTGCTTTCTACAGCAGCTATTGCTAAGTAGGCCACTTTGCTCCGCTAAGGATTTGTGTGACCATGATGGAGACTCTGATAAGCTAATGCTGCTAAGCTAATGCTGTTTATGGGCCCTGTTAGAATCAATATTTCATTCTCATTCTGTTGTTTGAGAACAATATTAACGTTTCACATCATTATAACACAAGAGAAAAGGGTATTGGCATTAGCTACTAGTGCTTATTCACCTCAAATTACCTTTAGCTGCTAATGGCAGCCTACTTAGCATTAACTCCTCACTAATATAATGCTAATTTACATCAAATTAGCATTAACTGCTCATATTGTTATAAGGAAAGAGAAAACAGTATTAGCATTTGCTGCTAATAATTATTCACCCCTAATTAGAATAAGCCGCTAAAAGCAGCCAACTTAGCATTAATTCCTCACTTTGTTGTTACCCAACGGAAAAGAGTATTAGTATTAGCTACTATCATTTTTAATAAGTAAGAGAAAACAGTATTAGCAGTAGCGCATAATGCTAATTCACGTCAACGTAGTATTAGTTAATAATGGCAGCCTACTTAGCATTAACTGCTCACTAATATAATGCTAATTCGCATCAAATTAGCATTAGCTGCTCAAGTTGTTATAAGGAAAAAGAGAAAACGGTATTAGTATTAGCTGCTAATAATTATTCACCCCTAATTAGAGTTAGCCCCTAATGGCAGTCTACTTAGCATTAACTCCTGACATTGTTATAATGCAGGGGAAAAGAGTTACCATTATCGGATAATGCTAATTCTCATCAAATTAGCATTAGTTAATAACGGTAGACTTCATATCATTAGCTGCTGTCATTCTTACAAAGCAAACAGTATGAGCATTAGCTGTTAATCCTTTTTCATCTAAAATTAGAATTAGCCACTAATGGCGTATTGTTAAAAAGTAAGAAAAAACATTGTTAGCATAAGCGGATAATGCTAATTCATCTCAAATTAGTATTAGCTAATAATGGCACCTGCTTAGCATTAGCTGGTCACATTGTTATAAGGCAAGAAAATATGGTATTAGCATTAGCGGCCAATTTCTATTTACCTAAAATTAGCATTAGCGACTAATGGCAATCTACTTAACATTACCTCCTCACTAATACAATGCTAATTCACATCAAATTAGCATTAGCTGCTAACATCAGCCTACTTAGCACTAGTTGCTCACATTATTAAAAGGGAAGGGAAAAGTGTTAGCATTATCGGGTAATGCTAACTCGCATCAAATTAGCATTACCTAATAACCAGCGTTCTTAGCAGTAGCTGCTCACATTATTCACCTAAAATTAGCATTAGCCACTAATGGTAGCCTATAGCAAAAACTTCTTAATGCTAAATGAAGTTAATTAATGCTAAGTAGGTTTAACTGAAATTAAAGTAGTGTTAGCATTAGCTGCTGATATTGTTAAAAGGTAAGATAAAACATTGCTAGCAGCAGCGGATAATGCTAACACACATAATAATTAGCATTACCTAATAATGGCAGCCTTCTTAGCATTAGCTGCTCATATTGTTATAATGCAAGGGAAAAGAGTTGGCAAAAACAGTGTTAGCATTAGTGGATAATGCTAATTCACCTAAATTAGCATTAGCTAATAATGGCTACGTACTTAGCATTACCTACTAATATTGATATAAAGCAAGAAAATATGGTATTAGCATTAGCTTCTAATGCTTTCTCATCTAAAATTAGAATTAGCCACTAATGGCATCCTATTTAGCATTAACTCTTCACATCGCAAGGGAAAAATTAGAATTCAATAAAAAAAAAAGTGTTCACATTAGCTACTTGTATTGTTAAAAAGTAAGAAAAAACATTGTTAGCATAAGGGGATAATGCTAATTCACCTCAAATTAGTATTAGCTAATAACGGCAACCTACATAGCATTAGCTGGTCACATTGTTATAAAGCAAGAAAATATGGTATTAGCATTATCTGCCAATTCCTATTCACCTAAAATTAGCATTACCTGCTAATGGCAGTCTACTTAGCATTAACTCCTCACTAATGTGATGCTAATTCACATTAAATTAGCTTTAGCATTAGCTGCTAGCATCAGCCTACCTAGCACTAGCTGCTCACATTGTTAAAAGGGAAGAGAATACGATATTAGCATTAGCTGGTAATATTTATTCACCCCTAATTAGAATTAGCCACTAATGACAGCATACTTAGCGTTAACTCCTCACATCGTTGTAATGCAAATGAGGCTAACTTGCATTAAATTAGACTGCTGTTATTAGCTAATGCTATTTAGCAGTAGCTGCTCACATTGTTATAAAGCAAAGGAAAACGATATGAGCATTAGGGTCTAATGCGTATTTGCCTTAAATTAGACGTAGGTGCTAATGGCAGCCTACTTAGCATTAGCAGCTCAGATGTTGTAATGCTAGGAAAAAGAGTGTTAGCATTAGCCGTTCACATTGTTATAAAGTTAAGGGAAATAGTGTTAGCATTAGCTACTCACATTGTTAAAAAAAGTAAGTGTTAGCATTAGTGCATAATGCTAATTCATGTCAAATTAGCATTAGTTAATAACGGCAGCCTATTTAGCATTAGCAGATAATGTTGACCTTGGCCCACTGGAAAAGTTCAGAACTAAAGATTTAGGAGTGTTTCTCGATAGCTCTTTCTCGTTTGAGAAACAAATGAATTCTGTTATTAAAACCAGGTTTATATTGTTGATTGTCATTTATGCTTAGAAATATTTACTCATATATGCTTAGAGTTGTATAATCGATTGCATGATGATAGAGGTTTGATCCTGAGTAGTCTGTAAAGACTCTGTGTGCCTTCCAGAGTGCTCTGGCATGCACACACCACTTGGGGCCATGAGAGAGGTCGTACCCTCTCTTACTGATTTATGGTGTAGGACAGAGGTCTCAAACTCAATTTAGCTGGGGGCCGCTGCAGGCAGAGTCTGGGTGAGGCTGGGCCGCATTAGGTTTTCCACAAGAAAGGCATGGTTAAAAAATTCCAATCTTCTCAAATCTCTTTATTTTTATTTTTTAACACAAAATATGAAAAATGAATAAACAAATTAAGAATTAATAAGAAAAAAAATCAATCTGTAAAACATAAATAAAATAATAATAAGATATTTTTAGTCAGTGAACTTGTGTGTATCTTTCAGTCTTCTATATCTGCTGTGTTTAGATTGAAATGTCTGTATTAACAGTTCTATAACCTTCTTCTGAACATGAATGGAACACTGGAGAAAATGAACTGTTCTTCTGAACATGGCTTCTCTTGCCTACTCCTTGCTGCTAGAGACCTGGCAGCGTTTCCTCTCGCATAGCCGAGCCAGATTTGGCCTGAGGGAGGAAGCAGTTGCGACCCTCAGTATGTCTTGAAGATGATCATCCGTAAGTCTGGACCTGTACTTGGACTTATTGAAGTTCAAAGTGGAGAAGAGCTTTTGGCACAAGTATGTGCTACCAAAAAGGCACATGGTCCGTTTGAACATTCGGGAAAGCCGAGGGAAACTAGGGCTCAAGTCTCTCAAAAATTGTCCAAGCTTGTCTGCTTTTCCACTCACCTCCCTGAACTTTGCTTTGAGTTCAGAGTTGCACTGCATCTCAATGAGCTCCATTTGAAGCACAGAAGGGGCATCTTGCACATCAAAGGAGAAGGGGTCCGCAAAAATGTGAAAGGTGGCTCTGTGTGTCTTGAAGTCAGCAAATCTGTGATCAAATTCCTCCTGTAGCCTCAAAATGACATCAACATACTCGTCAGCACTGAATGGTGTGCCTGCATCCACGAGTGCCTTGCATGCTGGGAAATGGCAAAGGTTTGTCTGAGAGAGCTGAGCTTTCCAGAGCGCCAGTTTTGTGGAGAATGCTCTCACGTTGTCATAGGCAGCACTGACAAGTTGCCCCTGGCCTTGTAACGTCTTGTTCAGTACATTAAGCTCATGTGTCATATCAACAAGAAAAGCTGAGTCCATGAGCCATTTTGGGATCAGTTAGCACAGGAACACTAACTCCATCCTTCTCCATGAAGGCTTCACTTCTGCTCTCAACTCAAAAAGTCTCTTTAATACATTTCCCCTGCTGAGCCAACGTACCTCAGTGAAGTCGAGCACATCCCCATATTCTGACTCCATTTCCTCTAAAAAAGCACAGAACCTTCGGTGCTTTAAGCCCCTGGATCTGATTTGGTTGATGCATTTCACAACAATAGACATCACATTGTCAAACTTCAGGCATTTGCTGCAAAGGACCTGCTGATGGATGATGCAGTGCAGAGCAATGGCCTCCTCCACGCCTTCCTCTTCCAGTTTGTTTTGTGCCACCAGTCCATGTTTCCTCCCTGTCATTGATGGCGCTCCATCTGTTGTTATTCCAACAAACCTCTTCCATGGCAAACCAACATTCTCAATGGCATCACACAGCTTGTAAATATCTGCTGAGCGGTGGTCTGGCCATGCATTGGAATTACTGTGAGCAGCTCCTCCATCACTTCAAAACTGTCATCAACACCACGGACATACATTGGGAGCTGGGCAGTGTCGGTGATGTCTGTGGTCTCATCAAGAGCGACTGAGTATACACTGAAACATTTGGCTTTCTCACACAGTTGGTCATAAATGTCACTTGACAGGTCAGAAATGCGATCTGCTGCGGTGTTGGCAGAAAGGCTGATGTTGCTAAACTGACCTTTCTTTCCCGGACAGACTATATTTGCAGCCTGCAATATGCACTTTTAGACAAATGCACCTTCTGTGAATGGCTTCCCTGCTTTAGCAATCATCTCACTAACCACGTGGCTCCGACTGCTGCATTATTCTCTTTGGTTGCTTTCTTGGAGAAATCTTGCTGCCTCAGTAGATCTGTTTTAAGACTGGCAACCCGGTTCGCTCTCTCGTCTCCCTGGTATTTTGCATCCAGCTCAGCATGTCTAGTTGTGTAATGACGTTTCAAATTGTATTCCTTGTGCAGCGCAACTTTCTCTGTGCAAATAAGACAGGTCGGGGTGCCCCTGTGCTCAACAAAGAAATATTGCATTTCCCACTTTTCCTGAAATTGTCGGTGCTCATCACCAACCTTTCTCTTCACCGCAGGCTTTGAAAAAGACATGTTTGGGGCTATGTGACATTTATAATTCTACTTGGTGTCACTGTCGCATTGAAGTTTCAATCAAGCGTTTAGCCGACGGACGGGGAACGTCTCAACGCGTAGAGAACGTCATTTCTGCTTCTTTTTCTTGCAACCGTAGCACGGCGATCGGCAGATAAAAAGCCGGTAGCAGTTGTTACGAAATCAGTTTTACCCCGGTTCTTTTTATTCCTCGAGCATCCAGAGATGGCACCGGACTCAGTAGTCATTTTTACAAAATCTTTATTCATCTTTATTCATCTTCATTTAAGCATGCACTTCTAGAAGGGAAGATGAGGCCGGTGTCCCTCTGCAAAAATCTTCACCCCTTTGTTAGTTACAGCCAGCTTTATAGAAGTGACCCCATTATAAAACCCCCTACGGTGTGCTGCAAACTCTGTCTGTGTCTATGTGCACGAGCACGTGAATGCCTACATGTGCACGTTCCCACGTGTCTATGTGAGTGTAAAGTGTCATACATTATCAAACTAACA
>NC_140622.1:1641803-1659303 GCF_057382275.1 Copadichromis virginalis
GGTTTGCAGGAATGAACTGATGACCAGAAACAGCTGCAAAGTCCAAGAAAATACCAGCTGGAGTTCAGCTGCATTTGAAGAAGTCAAAGAAAAGTAAGGATGGCAAAGGGCGACGTTTTCTTCCAAAGAGCTGCAAACATGGTCGACGCCTCATTAGAAGAATCATCTGGACATTTGTGAGGAACTCTAACCAAGAAAGCAACGTCACACAGATCCAACAGACAGTTTCCATGACTGCAAGTGTTGAGTGGAAAAATGCTACATTGCATTATTGCATCCTCTCACCACAGGAGGCGCTGTTGGCACCACTGATTGCTGATCAGCTGTTCTCTGATGATCTGATTGATACTGTGAATAACGGGACTCACTGAACTCTGTGACACAGTGAAGATTACAGAGTTGAACTTCACCCTTTAAGACTGACCACAGAACCAAGTCCGCCAGAGCTTTTGTTATATTTTTACATGCTGTGGAGCCATTTGTGGGAGCATTTCAAGTTGCTATACATCAATACAACTGTTATAGCCCTAATTTTAATAATATGTATGCATTAAGTCCATAGTAACTACATAAACTGCAAAAAAAACCTCTGCTCATCCATCTCTGTGTGTATCAGGATACATTTGGTTCATAATACACAGAAAAATCAGAGTTATTACCTGTAATAAATGTGAAAGATTCCTGCAGTGATAACCAGGCAGGACTGAAACACATCCAAGCTGTCACCACGGTAACAGCACCGCCCATCCACAGGTGAGGGGAGGAGCAAAAAGAGGGACTTTGACCATTTTATACTAAAAACACTCAACTAATGTTTCTAATATGAAACAAATAAGCCCACATTAATGTGAGCGTTTATTAAATAATAATAATGATGATTTCCTCCTGATCTCATTTCCACAGCAGAGAAAACTGTGGTGTATATTGAGGTGGAGGGTGTGGTCTGTGGCTCAGGTGTAGAGTGAGGGTGGGGTGCACCACAGCAGCATGCTGGGACTGCTGAGGGTGGAGGAGGGAGTGATGATGACATCAGAGCTGCAGCACAGAGACCAGTGAACACACAGTCTGTTCATCTTTGCATAGATACAATATACAGCACAATATTGAATGACAGACACGCTGTGGGAGCTTCCACAGATACACTGACGTCAGCATCCAGAGTCCTCCTGCTGCTCCCCCCTCAGAGCCCCGTGATCAGCACCAACACATTCAGTTAGATGACAGAGTCCAGCTGCAGCTAGAATCAGCTCCCCTCTGTGAACAACAGCACAGCGTCAGTGTTTCACACTCAGTGAAAGGAGGAAACAGCAGAAGAACACCATGTGTGCTACGTTTCCCAGGACACACTACAAACTGCACAAATACAGAGCAGCACGTGGAAGGACCTGGAGCTGCATTTACAGAGCTGCAGACAGCGTGATGTCCTGTATGGACAGGTGGAAGGAACCAAGTCCTCAGCTGGAACACTCGTGTTTGTCCACAGACAGGAAACACAGCAGGAAACTTCCTCACAGAAGTGCAGCTCATGGATAACACACTTCCTGTCAGTCAGAATGAGGCTGCAGCCAAACACAGAAAGGTGTTTTTGTCCAGATGAGCCCAGAGAAGAAACACGAGTGTTCACAGACATCAGAAGCTCAGAGAGGTGAAACATGAGGTTGGAGTCCTCGTCAGCATCCAGAAGAGCTGCTGTGAAACCCTGAGTACTCATGACAGACTCTGGTGGCACAAACACATCATGATTCAAACAGAAAGACAAACATGGAGCTCCTGATCCTCCTGCATGAGAACAAGCTGACATGAGCGCTGTGTCTGAGAGTGTCTCCCTGTCACAGTGACAATAACACAGCTGCTGCTCACAGTCATTAAACTGACCTGAGGTCAGCTGTGCTCCTTACATATGAACCATGTGACCTCACATCAGTGCTGTGGATGACTGTAGTCATAGAAGAGTAGAGCTGTAGCAGGTGGTGTGAGGAGGAGGTGGTGTATTCTAGTTAACGCAGTACTGAAACACTCCAGCAGAGGGCGCTGTTAAGTCCTTATTGTAACACAGTTACTGTGTGCAGTTAGACTTCATACATAATCTGCACTTATTTCCATCAGACATGCTGTCAGTAAATGATTGGTTTCTATTGATTCTACTTCCTGTTGACTCGTTTGATGACAGTGAAACAATCACAGCTGATTGTGTGATGATGTAAACTGTCACTGTTACATTCAGTGTGTGTGACATAATGTTAGTGCAGGCTGATAACAGCCTGGTTCTGTTAGAAACACATGAACGTGTCCATAGATCAGTGTGTGTTTAACATGAGAGCTTCAGCCCTGCTGATGTGTTAAATAAAGACATGCAGGAAAACTGATGAGACTCTGAAATAACTCTTTATATTTATAATGTAACTCTGCATCAAAAGAACAACAAAGGATCCCAGACAGGTTTCTGTGAACAAAGACCATTCTGATGTTTCTGTGTTTCTAACACTTTGACATTATTAGTAAACAGACTGCAGTGAGCAGCATTTATAAAGAGCTTCTATATAAAGATATGACAGCTGTTTGACAAGTTTATCACTCTGTGTTTGGACCTGATCAGTCCAGCTGTTTACTTGAAACATGTTCATTTACCTGTTCTGTTATATTCATGTTCTTGTCTCTGTTGAAAACACATTTTAATGTCCCTCAGATTTTTCTCCCAGATGAATAAATATAAAAATGACACAAACTGACTGCAGCTACTTTTTGTCCTTTCTGTCAAAAACCTTCATGTGACTCATGAGAGACACGTTTCAGCTGTTTGTGACAGATCAGAGGCCAACAAGTCATTTATAACACTTTCCATCATTGTTTAAAGTTCTCAGTGTTTCTGTGTTGCTGCGTATAGGATCTCCCAGCATCATCACTGTGCTGTCCAATCATTGTGTGCGAGGTTACCCTTATAGTGCGATGTGTGTTTGCACAAAGAGAAGCATGTGTGTCAAATATAAATAAGCACAGAACAGAAACAGCTGCTCGTTTCTTCTGTTTAGAGTCAAGTTAGTGTTTTGTGTCTTTGTTTGAGGCCTGATGTCGAGCAGAGGTGTGTGTAACTGCACTGCTCTGTTATATGTGTGAAGTGTGTGCTTCTCTTCAGCATCATCTTTGTCACTGCTGATTCCTTTGTGTCATCATGTGTTGAGAAGAGAGAACAGTTATAACGGAGGAGCAAAAGGAAGCCCTGAAATCTGCATCAACAAGGAAGTGTTGGCTCACCAGTGATCCCAGCAGAGCCACTGGTTTGGCTCCAGTTGTTACAGATTCAATGATGTTGTTGCTACAGATACATGTCAGCATCTTTATTGAATTTAATATGAAGCAGAAATGGTGTCATTAGGAGAAGAAGAGGAGAACAAGTCCGGCGAGGAGGCAGCAGCTCTTAAAGATGAAACAGCAGCTCAGCCCTGAGCTCAGAGAGCTGCACATGAAAAAGCTCCTCAAGCAGATCCTGTCAGAGGTTTGTCATCAACAGGAGGAACTGTTCACATCATAGGATGAAGATGCTGTCAGCTGGATGAAGAAGGTTATTTAATGCAAACGTTCACACTGAAGTCAAATTGTTGTCGTGTTGAACAGATTCATGTACTGATCGTCTCCAGAATGTTAGAAGAGCTTCAATGAATCATGAGAAACAACTTACAGCTGCACAGCTGTGTCAAACACTTCTGTGTGTCATTGTGGGATTGTTGTGTTTCTACATGTGACACACGTCTAAAACATGCACACAATCTGAACACAAACAGGGACTCATGTGTTCCCACAGCCAGATGCTGAGAGCCATTTCCTTGTAGTCCTGTGTCTACATACATGAACCATTAGATGTTATTGGAATGATTGTCAGCTCTGATAGTTTCATGTGTGTTTAGCTGGACGCTGTTTGATCCTCGACATGTTTAAAGGTGTCCAGTCCTGAGACACTGGGGCTGGAAACAGCTGTGATGTCATTGGACTGTCACACAGACAGAAGTGCATGAAGTGAGCAGCCGAGGAGCCGCTGATGTTTTGGATTCAACAGCATTTGAAAGGTCGACACAGACACGTTTGCACACAGAAAGCTGAATCTGTCATATGCCACAGTGAACTCACTGTTCAGTGTTTTTCAGGAAGCTTCTTAACTGCCTCTGCTGCCAAACAAGCAGCTGATGTCCTTGAGAAGAAGCTGAAGAAGTCTTCAACAACAAATACAGGAAGTGGACTTTCAAATACTAGATTCACTTTAGACTCACAGAGAAATGACTCAACCAGCTGTGTTTGACTATATGAAAGGTCAGTGTGTGTCTGCACACAGACTGTTGTGTTGGACTGTTATTCAGTTGTCTGCTGAATGTTTTCAAATGTCTGCATCTCAGCTGTGATGAGGCTGGGGGTCATGGGAGGCCACCGTAGCAGCCTCTTCAACATCATGACATCATCATAAATGCTGCTGGACTGTCTGATGGGCTGACGGTGAAAAAGCCGTCGGGAAGGAAACAGAAGACATTTCAGAGGCTGCAGCAGATTTCTTTGATTCGGGGCCTTTTTCAGCTTTATTGGACAGAGCAGTGAAGATAAGTGACAGCAAAGCAGAGAGAAAGGGGGCGTGGCCCGGGTCAAAGCCAGGCCAGCTGCTCTCCACCTCGTGGTCACCTGCTCATCCTAGTGAGCTCCACCAGCAGCCCCACACGGGATGAGATCTTGCGTGGAGCCCCAGATCGTGGGAGATTATCAGTGGTCTTGTATGTCTTCCATTTTCTGATGATTGCTCCCACAGTTGATTTTTTCACACCAAGCTGCTTGCCTATTGTAGATTCACTCTTCCCAGTCTGGTGCAGGTCTACAATACTTTTCCTGGTGTCCTTCGAAAGCTCTTTGGTCTTGGCCATGGCGGAGTTTGGAGTCTGACTGTTTGAGGCTGTGGACAGGTGTCTTTTATACAGATGATGAGTTCAAACAGGTGCCATTCATACAGGTAACGAGTGGGGGACAGAAAAGCTTCTTACAGAAGACGTTACAGGTCTGTGAGAGCCAGAGATTTTCCTTGTTTGAGGTGACCAAATACTTATTTTCCACCCTGATTTACCAATAAATTCTTTACAAATCCTACCATGTGGATTCATGGATTTTTTTTTCACATTCTGTCTCTCACAGTTGAAGTGTACCTCTGGTGCAAATTACTGACCTCTGTCATCATTTTAAGTGGGGGAACTTGCACAATCGGTGGCTGACTAAATACTTTTTTGCCCCACTGTGTGTGTGTGTGTGTGTGTGTATATATATATATATATATCGTAGTGGTTAAACTACACGCCTTTGGAGCAGAGGGTCGCAAGTTCGATTCCTGCCTGGGGCGTCTGTATCCAGTAAGGGTCCTAAGGCTAGACCCCCTATGCTAAGCAAGCCTACCGCAGACATGAGCGAGACAGATAAATATGAAGGCATGCCGGCTCGGACGTCGCCCGGATCAACAAGGTCCGCGTCAGGTGTTGAGGAACCAGGGCACCCTGACGAAAAGTGGGCTACTGGAACAAGAAGGCATCGGTGGGCAAGAGACGAAAACAGGGCGTTGTTGGAATGCTACTACGCAAGTAACCCCGGCGGAAGGGGCTACATGAATAGGATGAGGGACCTATGGATTCTTCGATACCCAACATCCACAATGACGGCGAAACAACTAGTAGCTCAGTGTTCCAACATTCGAAAGAAGGGACTGCTCTCACAGCTAGAGATTGACGAGGTACAACACAAATGCTACGGCAAGGAGGAGTCAGGACGCCAGGTCAGGGGGGAGATATCATCACCCCCACCCGAGATTGGGTACATAGCCCCAAGTGCGATAGGAGAAGGATCGTTGAGTGCGAGAGGAACTGACCTGAAAAATAGGATCATGGCCAAGCTTGAAACCTGGATCCCCCGTAGCTGGTTACCAAGATTACGTGAAGTACCCTCAGAAGGTCTGCTAGATGATGTTAATGCAGCACTACGGGCAATACCTACAACCACGATTACCGACACTAACAAGCTGATCTACAATACGGCAGCAGTGATCAGTGAGATGCTTGGCTACAAGTTGAACAGCCACAAGGGGCAATACCCTCCATGGAGAAGGAGGCTAGAGGGCAAGATCAAAGTAGCACGGAGGGAGGTTAGCCAACTAACGGAGTTGCAGAAAGGTGCGACAAATAAGGTGCCTAAGAAATACAGCAAGCTGTCCATACCTGAGGCCTTGGAAACTGCCAAGCAAAGACTCACAGCCTTGGCCAGCCGCTTGAGGAGGTACACCAGAGAGATAGAAGGCAGGAGAATAAACCAGCTGTTCTCCACAGAACCAGCAAAGGTGTACTCTCAGTGGCAAGGGAACAATAAGAGAACAGCACCACCAAGGCTGGAGACGGAGCAATACTGGAAGAGCATATGGGAGAAGGATGCAACCCATAACGGCAATGCTCAGTGGCTAGAGGATCTGAGGGCAGACCACAGCGACCTCCCTGAACAGGGTCCAGTAACCATCACAGTGGCAGATATCCAAGAAAGGGTCTCCAGTATGAAGAGTTGGACAGCACCAGGGCCCGACATGGTTCACGCCTACTGGCTGAAGAAGCTGACTGCACTCCACGAGCGTCTGGCAGCACAAATGAACCAGCTGCTAGTTAACGAGAGACACCCGGAATGGCTAACTGAAGGCCGGACGGTCCTGATCCCCAAGGACCCCAAGAAGGGACCGGTCCCCTCCAACTACCGACCAATAACCTGCCTCAGTACTACATGGAAGCTCCTGTCAGGCATCATATCGGCTAAGATGAACAGGCACATGGGTCAATACATGAGCAGGACACAGAAAGGAATTGGCAAGAATACCAGAGGTGCAAAACACCAGCTACTGGTAGACAGAACAATCAGCCGAGACTGCAAGACCAGACTGACCAACCTGTGCACTGCCTGGATTGATTACAAGAAGGCCTATGACTCAATGCCCCACAGCTGGATACTGGAATGCCTAGAATTGTACAAGATCAATGGGACCCTAAGAGCCTTCATCAGGAACTCAATGGGGATGTGGCGTACAACACTAGAGGCCAACTCCAAGCCCATAGCACAAGTCACCATCAAGTGCGGGATCTACCAAGGAGATGCTCTGTCCCCACTGCTGTTCTGCATAGGCCTGAACCCCCTCAGTGAGATCATTAACAAGACTGGCTACGGATACCGACTACGGAACGGAGCAGTTGTCAGCCACCTCCTGTACATGGATGACATCAAGCTGTATGCCAAGAGTGAACGAGACATCGATTCACTGATCCACACTACCAGGCTATACAGCAATGACATTGGAATGTCGTTCGGACTGGAGAAGTGTAGTCGGATGGTAACAAAGAGAGGGAAGGTAGTCAGAACTGAGGGGATTGAACTACCAGAAGGCAACATTGCAGACATAGAGGACAGTTACAAGTACCTGGGGATCCCGCAGGCAAATGGGAACCATGAAGAGGCCGCTAGAAAGGCTGCAACCACCAAGTACCTGCAGAGGGTCAGGCAAGTCCTGAGGAGTCAGCTGAATGGTAAGAACAAGATCCGGGCCATCAACACATACGCCCTACCCGTGATCAGGTACCCTGCTGGGGTTATAAGCTGGCCAAAGGAGGAGATAGAAGCCACTGACATAAAGACAAGAAAGCTCCTGACCATGCATGGAGGGTTTCACCCCAAGTCCAGCACCCTGAGGCTGTACGCTAAGCGGAAGGAAGGGGGCCGGGGACTGGTGAGTGTCAGCACCACAGTCCAGGATGAGACAAGGAACATCCAAGAATACATTGGGAAGATGGCCCCAACTGACCGAGTGCTCAGTGAATACCTCAGGCAGCAGAAACCCAAGAAAGAGGAGGGAGACGAGGAACCATCATGGAAGGACAGGCCCCTGCACGGTATGTACCACCGGCAGATAGAGGAGGTGGCTGATATCCAGAAATCCTACCAGTGGCTGGACAAAGCTGGACTGAAAGACAGCACAGAGGCACTAATCATGGCAGCACAAGAACAAGCTCTGAGTACAAGATCCATAGAGGCTGGGGTCTATCACACCAGGCAAGACCCCAGGTGCAGGCTATGTAAAGATGCCCCAGAGACTATCCAGCACATAACAGCAGGGTGCAAGATGCTAGCAGGCAAGGCATACATGGAACGCCATAACCAAGTGGCCGGCATAGTGTACAGGAACATCTGTGCCGAGTATAACCTAGAAGTCCCGAGGTCAAAATGGGAGATGCCCCCAAGGGTGGTGGAGAATGACCGAGCTAAGATCCTGTGGGACTTCCAGATACAGACGGACAAAATGGTGGTGGCTAACCAACCGGACATAGTGGTGGTAGACAAACAGAAGAAGACGGCCGTAGTGATCGATGTAGCGGTTCCGAATGACAGCAATATCAGGAAGAAGGAACACGAGAAGCTGGAGAAATACCAAGGGCTCAGAGAAGAGGTCGAGAGGATGTGGAGGGTGAAGGTAACGGTGGTCCCCGTGGTAATCGGAGCACTAGGTGCGGTGACTCCCAAGCTAGGCGAGTGGCTCCAGCAGATCCCGGGAACAACATCGGAGATCTCTGTCCAGAAGAGCGCAGTCCTGGGAACAGCTAAGATACTGCGCAGGACCCTCAAGCTCCCAGGCCTCTGGTAGAGGACCCGAGCTTGAAGGATAAACCGCCCGCAGGGGCGTGCTGGGTGTTTTATATATATATATATATATATATATATATATATATATATTTTTTTTTTTTTACATACATAGTTTTTTGTTGCCTTATGGTTCCAAGCGCTGTCACCAATCTTTGCATTTTGTTATTATCTCATGACACTTGTTTAATCAGCTACCATCTCTCCTGTGGACTTTTTAATGTCTACAGTCTCAGACCAACACAGCCCTGCCCTTCCCATATTAGATTCTTGATGAATGTGTGTTGTTGTTATTCAGCCTGGTTCAATGTGCCCCTTTTTAACTTTGAGCACCCGCCCCTTTAAACCTCTCTGCACAGCCCTGCACTGAACTCACTATCTTCTCCCTCTAACAGCCTCCACATGTTCTCACTGTAATTTCCCCTCATGAATGAATTTATGCTGCACTAATGTGAATGTTTGCAGGGAAATCAAACGCATTTCACACGCAGTACTCGAGCTGACTTACCTTTGTTTGAATGACGACTTGTACGCGCTGACTCCACAGATAAGGTACGAAAATATATCAGGCTACGTCTTCAGGGTTTCTACTCCACGGCCGTATTTCATACGGGTCCACATTTCCACTGCACGCTATTTTCTGCAAGTACCGCCGCTTCGCCTCTGGACGCAATCGGTCTCTATACAGTCCGTTCTCTTTTGAGCTGCTTTTAAGCATCTTGTAATCGTCATTCCAACACAGTGTGTTTGTTTTGATTCGTAGACCTCGAAAATGGTGCCGCGCTCCCACAATGCATTGCGGCGTGACGTCAACTCCAAAGCCCTATAGAACATGTTCTTTTTCATTGTCAAAATTATCAGGAATAAAGAAGAAAACTGATTCAAAACCTGTGGAACCTGCCAAAAAACAAGTTTTACTGCAAAGGATTTCTAGATGTGAAGGTTTTGTGGCTTTTTTCAGTTTCTAAAACAAACTCATTTGTACAGAAGGATATGAGGATGTATATGTCCGGTGGTGGGTTTTTTTCTTCTTGATTTAATGTATTCATTTATCTCTTCACTTAATCTTTCTTTATGTTTTTTTTTTTGATTTGGCATGAGCGATTTCCGGTCCTCACTCCAAGCCAGTTGGTGGCGGTAATGCACCACATGTTCTATCACAGCTGCGTCCGAGAGGACAGGAAACGTCTGTATGCGTCTGCAAACCAGGTAACTACACTCAGCTGAGCCTCTCTGCTAGTCGTTATTAGTTGGAGGGTTTTGCGTCACTTTCTCTCGGCTTGATAAAGGGCTGTATAGAAATCTCTGGTACGTAACACGTAACGTCATTTTTAGGGAGCGTCGCAGAGAAGTGAGGCTGTTTCTTTGTTTTTGTCGAGTTTTGATTGAAGACATGTTTCCAGTCCGTTTTTTACTCGTTTGTTTTTTCATTAATAACTTTACATTATCACAGAGAACAAGAAGGCGCTTTGTTTGTCACATTCACCTTATGTCTGTGAAGGTTCTCAGTCATCCAGGTCATCGTAGTCAAAGGAGCTTGCAGAGAAAAGCGTCTGGACTTCTTTAAGTTACTTGAAGACGTTTCACCTCTCATCCGAGAAGCTTCTTCAGTTCTAAGGTCAAATGGTGGAGAGTCCCAGATATAAGCCTAGTGGGAGTGACCCCCCACAGAGGGACAAAAGGACCCCTGATGATCCTCTAATCGCCTGAGCCAAGGTGTGAAACTGGGTGTGGGTCCCAATCAGCCAGAGTTTCGGGTGAGTTCATTGTGAAACCTGGCCCCACCTTATCATGCGAATTCCTGAGGTCAGATGGCCCAGGATGTGAGTGGGCGTTAAGGCGTCTGGGAAGGATCTCAAAACTGGATTATAGATGGCAGAGAGTTGGTGTCGTAAACCCCGCCTCTGTTCAAAGATGGTCGCTCACAGTGGACATAGATGCTTCTTTCACTCCTCTTTCAAACCATCTGTCCTCTCTGTCCAAAATGTGAACATTAGCATCCTCGAAAGAGTGTCCTTTATCCTTAAGATGCAGATGGACTGCTGAGTCTTGTCCTGTGGAGGTGGCTCTTCTGTGTTGTGCCATGCGCTTGTGAAGTGGCAGCCACTTGGCAGCCACAGTGATAAATGGCTGAGATGGCAGCAGCTGTACGTGTGAGGTACCTACATGTTTCAAGATGAATTTGCAGAGATGTCATGTTTGGTGCTTACAGACATCACACTGCATTTTGTGATTTCGTAGCTATTGTGATATTTCGGAGCTTCCCATGATCACCGTGACAGTCATTCATTTTAACATAACCTTTCTATTCCTTTCAGGGATCCTCATTTTTTTGGTGAGGAAGATCAGCAGCTGTGTCGACAGGCAACAGGTAACGGCATGCTTTTCTGTTAGTACTGTAGACCTTGGTCTGGTGCTCTTTTTTAGTTTAACACAGTATTTTCATTTGCCGAAGTGTAGAAAGCTTGTTCCAGGAGAAACAAACTTTAGTGAGTTCTGCAAAATGATTCCCACCATTGCACACTCTGTCAGCCTCCAGTGTGCCCTTTTTTTGTCCTTTAACTGAAGAAAGTCGGTAGTCAGAACATATGAGATAAGTGAGATCCTCATTTTGCCTGCTTATTTCAAGATACAACATTTTCACAAACTGCTGTAGGATAACCTTGCTATTTGTCTTTTCCAACACTTCTACATTCATCCATATTTCCTTGTCTGCTTCTTTCCAGGTGAAAAGTACCTGAAATGGGTGAAAGATTTTGTTTCCAAAAACAAAAGCATGTGCGTTCACCTGAAGAAGCCAAGTGGTGCTGACCTGTGGATAGAAGAGCTTGAGAACACCAAATACAACGGGGATGATGATGAAGTTAACGCCTGGGGAAAATTCTACCTTCCCGAGATTGTAAAAATGCAGGTTATTGGTGTGGTAAAGGGCACCTCATGTCCATGTGACGAGCTTGTGCTGATGACGCGTGAGGACAAAAAGCTGTACGGCTATGACGGAGAGGAGCTGCATCTGCTGGCTTCCAGTTTCCTGGAACTATGTGACAAAACGATAGAGTATCCAGCATCCAAGCGCTACTACAATGGAGAGGCCTTCAAAGATATGGTGAGAAGTTAGACTGCTAAGAATAAGACTGGGGATGCCTAGTGTTAGAGATCAATCACCTGAGCTTTTCTTTGTATTGTTGTGTGTTCTGTTTAGACTGAGGAGGACTGGAAAAAAGTTAAGATGAGTGATGTGGGGAGGAAACTGCAGGAAGAACATAAAAAGCTGGTAAATGAAACCCAGTCAGCGTTCGTAAGCCTAATATCATAGGTGGGTATTGGAGCTGAGTATCATCACTGATTTCTAGAACCTGTTCAATTCCAATTCACAAGGTCCCAATTAGATTCCATTTAATTCTTACTCAGAGAGTCAGAAACATTATAATTCTGATCATTTATCAGTACTGACACTTGTGAAACTTCATCAGAGGTGTGAGCATCACAGCAGATGCTTTTGTGTCAAAGTAACTGAGGATAAAACACAAAACCATGAAGCAGATTTTCCTGGCCTAGCTTTTTACAGTAGATAACCTTAAAAATATTATTCTGCAGTAGAACAAAAGCAGACGAGAACCACGACTCAACAAATGTACATTGGCTGATGCTGCTGAAGTGATTCAGAGGTTTTAATAAGAGGTTTTAATAGAGACACAGCAGAGCATTTTGCAGTTTCACTTAATTTGAAAAAAATAAATAAAATTTGGTATTGAACAGCAGAAATGAGGCTGTCTTGTCGGAAGTCATTAAAAAAAATGGCTGTAAGCAACGGTAGACTGCTTCATAACAAGCAAGCGAATAATGCCAGAAACAGAGATTTGAGATGGGAAACGGTGTTCTTAAAGTACACTGAGAGAGGCAGAGAGCTGTGCTGTGTTGTTTTTCTGTGTGTGTTTTAATGGTGGTGGAAGCAAACCAGCAAAAGTAAGAGGGAATTCATGACAATGTTTATGTCAAGCGAAATGTGTCTTCTTTTGCTGCTGGTTTGGTTAGAGAGAGACAAAACGTGCAGCTTCAGGATCTGAGCAGCTTTCAGCACCAACGGCATCACAGCTCAGACTTGGATTCAGGATTAAGCCCTTTATGTTTGACTGTAGTGATTGTAGCTCTGTCCTTGTTATTAATCGCTTTAGTCAAACACAGCTATTGTTTGCTGGGATGTGTATATCCTTGACAGTTTGTATCTCAGAGTTATCAAAGACACTGTGGATAATCATCAAGAGATTGTTGTCCTCTTAATAATGACCTATTTGATTGTTTGTTTTTTCTTCTTCTTACAGATTCTGGTATTTGGCCAAAAGAGAGCTTCACAATTCTTGGCTTCACCTGTGGTAGAAAAATGACTGAAGTTATGCAACACTCTCTAAAATTAAAGCTATGCAACGCTTTAACATGAATGGCGAAGGAGTGCATCTCTTTCACTGTCTCTTCCTGTCCTCTTCTCAGTCTTTGTTGTGGCACCTCTGCTATGTGTTATAGAAAGCACTTGGAATCATGTTCAATACAAAAACACCAAACTCGTGGGATTGCCCTAGCAAGCAGTTGGTAAAAACTAATTAAAACTGATATATATCAGCTTCACTTTCTAGCTGCAAAAGCACGTTTCTGCAAAAGCATGCAGTTTCCTGTCAGCACTTTTGGGCACAGAGTGTACTCAGAGTTAGGCCTTTCTTATATAAAGCAATATAATCAGCATATAAACATTTAAGATGATCAATTTAAAGCTCAACAGTAACTGCTATAAATATTATAACTACACATGTAGTGCTTTTGCTTAAGTAAATTATAGTTGGGATCATAATAAGAAAACATGTGTTTTTATTTTCTGTGTACCCTGGGTACAGACCAGTATAAATATGGGATTCTTCCCATTAAATGCTGTCTGATAATGCTTCACATTGCATTAAACACTAGATATGTAAGCAAACAAACAAAAACCCATAGAAGCCAGTTTTAATTATTAAATGTGACAATTACATGGAGATGGAAAGTAAACATGCTTATACACGTCTCTGTGATTACAGAAAATCCACACAGATGCTGTCAGAGCAGAGAATCTTTGATTTATCAGAATGATGAATGCAAATGATTTCATGAAATCTCACTCTTGTTCTGGGTTGTAAAATTCACCTGTCCAGTTAAACCGAATCCTTTGCAACACAGTTCTAAGAACCCTACCAACCTCATCCTCAGCTCTCTGCCTGTTGTCCTTTTCAGCTGAGTATTCATCCACATGTGTTTCAACTTCTCTCTCATTTTCAAGCAAATTGCTCAGGCTCTCAGCTTCAGCACAGTTACCATATGGCCACTCTCTGAGGTCTTCTGTGTTCAAGCCAAACTAATTCTTACATGATCTGCAAGGCTTCATTCTGGCACCATCACGGAGACAAAAAGCCTCACACCTGATATTTCCAGGTACTTCAATTGTTCCATCAAAGTAATCTTTCTGGACTGTGTTTGGATAATAGGTCATCACCGCACCAGATACATATTTATGCCATTTGCTAAGACAGGAGGCAGCAATCATAATTTTGCCAGCGTTAGGACCTTTGGTGGACATGGAGACTCCGCAGTACCTTTCTGATTTGTTGGTTTGGGATTTTTGAGAAATGCAGATGGTGGACGAGACGAAAGCTGTTTTTTTATTATTCTCTTCTAAGTCCAAGTCTGTGAGGAGATCTTGCAGACTCTGCTTTATTTGCTCT
Source organism: Copadichromis virginalis (assembly GCF_057382275.1). Lineage (NCBI taxonomy): Eukaryota > Metazoa > Chordata > Actinopteri > Cichliformes > Cichlidae > Copadichromis > Copadichromis virginalis. The sequence continues at coordinate 1,656,230 of NC_140622.1, forward strand.
TCATTCTCTGAGTTATTTTGCAGGACGATCTGAAAACAGTTACAGATCTGGTCAAAGTGTTGCACCTGATTATATAGTTGTTTTTCATATAAAGTTGATCAACATGTTTGTTTCGCTGCTTGACTTATTTAACTATGCAGGGCCATTGGATGCTTTTGGTTTAGACATTTTAAGATAGGGGGTGAAACAAGTCACAAAAATCTATTTAATTTTAAATCAATAAGCAAAAATCCATCTTTGTTCTCACTAATTTATAATTAAATTTGCTAATTGACCTTTTTTTTTTTCTATTTTGCTATGCCGGGCTGTCAAAACACGCTGAATTTAGAGTCTTTGAGCTTAACAGATCCAGCAGCTACACAGTGACAGCATCATATACGCCTTGAAGACTGTAAGCATCTCCAATAATGAGTCTGTTAGACATTATTTAGAACTAACAAATTCTGAAGCAAGTCTCCAGCTCTCCTGCAGTCTCTGTGTTTGGTGGAGAAGTATAGCTAGAAGCATATGTTGAAGTATAAGGTACAGTATGGATTTTCTTTGGATTTCTCAGTAAAAAAGCACTTTGCATTATACTTTCCTAAAAACTGGAAGTTTGTCAGATTGACTGACAATGTGAGAAGAGTTATCTTACCATGTCGAGCACACAGGAGAAGGGACTTCGCCTGGGAAGCTGAGTCGAATACAACTTTAAAGGCCTGGGATATCTTCTCATTAAAGAACCCAAAACAAAAGGATTAGGGAAGATTTCTTCTGGAGAAAAGGGGATGTTGTTGATTTTGCCCAGAAACAACATGCTGTGAAGGATCTGTTGAGTGAAAACATATTTGCTTATTGTTAGTAGTGATAAACAGGACTGTCTTAAAAGTGTCAAAGGTAACACACCTCATCCACCAAGTGTTGACTTCCCGGAGTCATGTAAGAGCCCCGAACCCTCCTCTTGGTAATCTTGTAGGCATTAGTTTTGAACCTCCTTTGAGAAATTGTTGTCTTCTACAATGATAATGATCGAGCAGTTAGGGATTTAAAGACACAGGAGATCTGATAACTTTGGCTACAGCAGAGTCTGCAGACATACCTATTTTGCTCTTGGTCGGCCTATTTTAAACATGAGAGAAAACATAGTTAGTGAAATGTTGATAACATACAATGACTATCATTGGTGGCTGAAAAGATGCCAGGTAACAAGTGAAAAGCTGCTACTTACCATCGCCACAGTCTAAGAATGAAACAGGAAACACTGAGCGAGTTGCCTCCATCTTAAAGCTGTTGATCATGTGATTTAAAGGAAAGCCACACCCAGCTCTTTCCTGGAATTTTACTCGACTGTAGAAAACTGCTCCATTTGCCCCGCCCACCCATGATCTTTAATATCTACCAAAAACAACCTTTTGGTTGTCAGTAACCAGTCGATCGTTTTCGCGATTAAAAAATGACTTTGTGTGGCGGCGTTCCCACCGCGAGCAGAACTCCGGCTCAAAAACCGCTGTTTTTGAACACTTTTATTTACTTAAGCACTTTAATGGGCTTACTTTGAAACAAAGTGCGATTGAATGATTATTGTTATGTGTTGCCTTGAATTCGGCTATGCTGTCTGTTAGACAGCTGTTTTTCTTTATTGTTGTTTTTGTATTGTTTGTAGCGAACGCTACTGGAATGTATAGATTAAGCTACGTGGCCAAGATGATTAATAATTTAACTGTTGTACATTGGTTGATGATGATTTGCATTGTTACATAGGCTTGCAGAAAAATATATTTGTTTACCGGTAAACTGAATCGAACTTGATGTGCTAATGGACGTTTTTCTGACCTACAGGTCAGGTTTTGTTCCCTCCCTTTGAATTAATCTTCTTCATATTGAAGTGGCGAGCCGGTAGGACCATTCTTTGTTTCCCCTCTTTCCCCCACTTAGCCGTCTTTGGATTACGGACATATTTCCCCATTTGTATGAAGCTGGACTCTAAGGAGGAATACCTTAAAAGTGAACTTTAAAAAGAAGAGGACCAAAAAGGACTTTTGCACAGAAAGATCACAGCATTGATTTATTATTTAATTGTGGGCATTTATGTTGTGTGTTGTGTTAATTATTTTGTTCCATTTCCCCTTTCCTCCATTTATTCAATATATTTTTGGTACAAGATATTGCAGTCTTTGGTCTCATCATTCACACCATCTAGGCTCCATAAAGAACTATTTCTTCTGCGCGTCAGTCAGTAAACTCATCCATTGAAATAAAACTAGTCCTTAAATAACTTTGAGTTACACAGTGGCAAATGTAATAGAGAAAGACACAGGGCCACCTGAAATCTGTCGTCCTATCTGATTCAAAACCAACATGTAGGAGAATCTGGAATCTTTGATTTTGAGTTAAAAATAAAATATGGGTAAAAGGCAGAAATGTTTTTACTAACATGTACTAACAGAGACTTGGAGGAGAGAGACCTAATGTTTAATAATCCACATTTCACTGTTTTACTCTTTGGTTCAGATGTGGATACTGTATTGTTCTTTCTTTGTAATTGTTTATGTTTAAGTTGTTTGTTGCTGGTTTTTAGTTTGTTTTTTGTCTGTTTGGGAGCTGACACAGTCTCTATGGAGATGGGTTTTTGGGGGTTAGCAGGAGGAGAGAAGCTGCAGAGAGGCGTGTAAGACTGCAGCTCTGCTTCCTGGTCCCAACTCTGGATAGTCATATTTTGGGGGGTTTAATAAACTACTACTCCATGATGTAAAGCTGAAGTATTACACAGCTAGTTTAAATGCTGTAGGCTGCAGCCGTTGCTCTAACACTATAACTGTAACAGGGCTCAGTGCTGCTTCTAACAGTCTGAGCTGCTTCAGGCTTTATTTGTGAGGAGCACAGCAGCTTACAAACACATGGCTGGGCCTGGACCCAAAGGAGTGTTTGTTAAAGCCTGCAGTGAATCCAGCAGCAGAATGATGGAAATGCAACACAGCAATGATGAAGAGGAGCAGCATTAAAGCCAAAGTCCAGTTCATACAGTTAGGTCCATAAATCAAATAAGGGAAAATAAAATGTTGTTGGATGCACCTGTCTGCAGCCTTAATGCTCTC
>NC_140622.1:1661803-1724303 GCF_057382275.1 Copadichromis virginalis
CAAACACAGTGATAGAAAACATTGACAGCGCAGGACAACGCAAAACAACCAGACACAGTAATAGAACAACTCACTAGAAGCAAGGCGAGAATTTAACTAGTAGAAAAAGCAAGTTCAAACAGATATGTTTTAAGCCGTGATTTAAAAGATTGAATGGAATCAGACGCCCGGATGCCAATCGGGAGATTATTCCACAGCTCAGGTGCAGCTAGAGCAAACGCTCGATCACCTCTAGACTTCAAACGAGATCTGGGCTGAACCAACAATAACTGTGAGGAAGATCTTAAGGCCCTCGTAGGAAGATATGAATTTAAGAGTTCCTTAAGATAACTTGGCCCTGTGTTATTAGTAATTTTAAAAGTAAACAACAGAATTTTAAATTGAATACGAAATTTCACAGGCAACCAGTGCAGATCAGCAAGGACGGGAGTGATGTGAGCAAACTTCTTAGTTTTAGTTAGAATGCGTGCAGCGGCATTCTGGACTGTCTGTAATCTATGTAAAAGGGTAGAGTGGAGACCATAATAAAGTGAATTACAGTAATCTAGTCGTGACGTAACAAAGGCATGGATAAGCTTTTCCAGGTCATTGTGCGGGATGTAGTGTTTGGCCTTGGAAATAAGGCGAAGTTGGTAGAAACTAGATCTGACGACAGCAGACACTTGTTTATCAAGTTTAAATGAGCTGTCAAGTAGCACACCCAAATTCCTAACAGTGTCAGGGAAAGAACTAGTGAGAAATCCAAAAGCATCATGAAGTTTGGCACGAAGAGCGTCACTGCCAAAGATCATAATTTCAGTTTTCTTATCGTTAAGGATAAGAAAATTTGCCAGAAGCCATTGCTTGACCTCACACATGCACTCTCGAAAGTTACTCACGGACATAGCTAGATCATCATTCAGCTCAAAATAGATCTGGATGTCATCGGCATAATAGTGAAAGGCAATGTGGTGTTTCTCAAAAATGACACTTAAAGGAAGCATATACAGTGAGAACAGGGTAGGGCCTAACACAGATCCCTGGGGGACACCACAGCAAACAGGTACAGCGGAGGAGGAGGAGGTGGCCAAGTGAACCAATAGTATGTTATGGTCAACCATGTCAAATGCCGATGAAAGATCCAATAGCACTAGGACAGAGGGGCGTCCATTGTCAGCCATTAGTAAAAGGTCATTAAAAACTCGGAGCAGTGCTGATTCAGTGCTGTGGTGTTGTTTAAAGGCCGATTGATATTTATCATTAATGTTATTCTCATCCAGGTAGGTCTGAAGTTGAAGCAGAACTACCTTCTCAAGAATTTTAGCCACGAAGGGAAGTTTGGAAATCGGCCTATAATTGGCATAATCATTTTGATCGAGGTTACTTTTTTTAAGAACAGGTTGGATTATAGCATGTTTAAGAGCTGATGGTACATAGCCGGACAGCAAGGAGGAGTTCAATATGGACAATAGACAAGGTCCAATTGCACTAAAACAATCCTTGACTATACGGGATGGAAGAACATCATGTACAAGATTAGTATTGTTCAGTTTTTCAATTAGATGCTTCAGAGTAGAGAGAGAAACAGGTTCAAATTGACAAAAAGTAGTAGAACAATCAGGGGTGGGCATACGGTCGGTCACCAAAGGAAGAGCAGATTTAAGAGATGCGACTTTATCCAAAAAATAACTTGAAAATTTTTCACAAAGGCCCGGGGAGCACGGCAGAGGCATAGAGGGGCAGGGGTTGACCACAGAGTTGAAAATTTTGAATAAAATTCGAGGGTTGTTTCCATTGGTGGTGATAATTTTAGATAGGAAAGCTGCTTTAGCCGTTCTGGCAGCTGATTGAAACTTCGAGCGGCTAATGCATAAAATGTCATATGATGACTGGAGATTATCCTTCCTCCACCTCCTCTCATCCCGCCGACACATACGTCGTAAGGCACGAACAGAATCATTTAACCAACATTGTGAGTAGGTTCTGGGGCGTTTCATTTTGATCGGCGCTACAATGTCAAGGATAGAGGAACATGTAGTTAATAGAGTATTGGCGAAATTCTCAAGCGTATGTGGAGTAAGACAATCTGACGTAGTAAATGAAAAGTTCACAAAAGAATTAGAAAATTTCAACAGAGTATCAGCATTCACAGTACGCGTAGGGCAAAGAGGAGCCTCAAAGCGTGATCCGGTGTTGCCAAGGTCAAGATCGAAGATAACCGGAGAATGGTCAGAAAGTCCAGTGTTTCTAATTTCCTTAATACATATATCCACATCGTATGAAAAAACCAAATCAAGGGTGTGGCCCTTAACATGGGTAGGCTCATTCACCCACTGGGTAAGATTAAAAGAAGCAGTTAGTGCTAGAAAATCGTTAGCCAATTGGTCATCCATACAACAGACATGAATGTTAAAATCACCAGAAATAATAACAGAACCATATTTAAAAAGAATGGATCCCAAGAAGTCAGCAAATTCAGAAATAAACATCTTGTGGTATTTAGGCGGACGATAAACCACAACACACAGAGTAGTCCGAGGGCCAGTCAATTCCAATAACTGAGCTTCAAAGCTAGAATAGGTTGGGGAGGGTAGCAGTCGTGCTTCGTGTTTGTTTTTAAAAACCGAGGCTAAGCCACCACCTCTACCAGTGAGCCTTGGTGAGCTAAAGAAGGCACAGTCAGGAGGGAGAAGCTCAGAAAAGGGGATAAACTCACCCGGAGAAGTCCATGTCTCCGTCAGAAATAGAACATCCAGTCCCGTGGTGAGGAAAAAGTCATTTAAGAGAAAGGCCTTATTTGAAAGAGATCTAACATTAAATAAAGCCATCCGAGTCCGAGGAGCTAGGTCATTAGCGGTAGCCCGTCGCAGGGTGTTTAGATTGCTGTGTTGAACACCGTGGCCAGGCGGTGTAATCCAAGACCAAGCAGAGTGATAAGCCACTGGGCAGGTAGGATAGGTTTGAGGGCCAACAGGGCATATCCAACGATGACTTAACAATTTAGCCGCAAAGCGGCTCCTGGAGTAGAAGATAAATCGTGACAGCTCACGACTTGTAGAGGGGTAATCCATAGCCATGGCTCTAATATGAGCCTTGACGCGAACGCGGGCACCACTCCTTCTACCCCGTTTCCTGAAGCGTTTCCTACGCAGAAAGTAAGTAGGTCGTTTTGGTGGAAGAGACGGGCGGCAGGGGAGTGGCACCACCCATGGTCCCATAACTGTCCAGTCGTTGAGGACAGGAGAACTGGAGATTCAGGAGCGTGTCTCTATCATAAGTTATTAGCGTACAATCGCCTAGAGAACATAAAACCAAGGATAAAATAACAAAGAGTACTACGCCGAGGCGCAGTCGAGGTCGCAGACGGTCAGCCATGCACACCGGCGCCATCTTGAAGCGAAATACAACCACGTTTTTTTCCTTTTCAAAGAGTTTACTGACATAGTAAGGAAGTAGCTAGGGACCTCAGTAAGTATGAGCAACAATAGCTCAGGGACAGTTTCTCCAATAAAGAGGATTTCATCATCTGCTGTTCGTCAAAAAGTGGCGTATTAAAAACAATTCAGCAGACCCTCAGAGTGCGGATACAAACTGTTTTCAGCTGTAGAGGTAGAGGTACACTTCATGTACTTATCAACATACAGTTCAGAGGCTTGCATTAGAGGGCTTTGGTGCACGGTTATACCATTGTGAATTTAGCTATATGAACATGCTCAAGAGTCTATCATATGTTTGACATGCAACTAAAAATTCAAAAATATATTTTTAAATCAGTAACTTTGCAAATCTAGAGGAAATGTTTTCGGACAACATATGTGTCACATTTTAAACAGGGTTTGAATAATCAGCGCTGACATACAGACATTTATGCCCTGGGTATAACAGACATGCTTACCTTGTGAAAGGCCCTCGGATTTCTTGGAGCAGAGAAACACTCTGTATTGTTGCTTTTCTCTATTGTATAAGCAGCGCCCGACTGTCAGAAACGCTCTGTACAGGTAGCAAAGTCGGCTCAATGCACATCCAGGAATTAAACTCTTATGAACAGCTATGAATTCTACCTCTCTGCTGATGTGTTCCAAACAAACGATGTTTTCTACATGGCAAAATTGTGTGCTAACTACCTCACACCGCTGTGTCTGGGATCTGAAAAAATAAACAGTTACAACGATATACCTTGCGGCAGTTGTGAAGTGCTGAGCAAAATACTGTGTGTCTGATGGGGTGTTTTTATATAGGTGGACTTGGTTTCAGTTGGGCTCTGACATGCAGATATAAAGAGCAGGTTGCAAAGAGAAAGGTGGAAAAACTATGGAGGTTCGGTTAGTCAGTAGGAGGTGTAATTGTCAGCCTGCAGAGATAAAGGTGTGGGGTATAAGAAGATGTGAAAAACCTTTGGAGGTTCAGTTGGACATGGTTTCAGTTGACCTCTGACATGATAAGATAAGATAATGGAACTGTGTCAATGGAAAACTGTACTGAGTAGTCAGTCTAAGCTTTTAGTGATATAAGTTTATTGATGATAGAATACTGCATGATGACCTTTTCCTTGTTTAGAACTGATTGTTCTTTATGAAACGTGTTCTGATATTTGTATCTGAAGCTTTCCACAGCGATAGTAAGAAGCTGAACAAGCAGTTCTGACCTCGCACACGCGCGCACACGCACGCACGCACACACACACGCACACACACACGCGCACGCGCACACACACACACACACACACACACACACACACACACACACGCTCATGTTACTGAACAAATGTATTACAGTTTTTTACAGACGCTAGGACACATTTCTCAATACTTAGGTCACGTTTGCAAAACTCCTCACACAGTGAGCACAACAGAAGTCTATGTGGGCTAAACTGAGGACCAGTTATCATTGTTTTGGCACAAAATGCATTCAATGACTACATCTCTCAAATTTCATGAATCATCTTCTCACTCAGACGCAACAACTGCCAAAAATCTTTGTACGTACAGGACATTTTGCATGTGCTTACATACTGTTTTCAAAAATGTTAAACTTATGGCCAAAACAATAACACAATGCAAAACTTAAAAAGACAGCAAAATCCAACAGCAATATTTCATTGAAACATATTTTAAATCTAAAAATGCAGTTTAACCAGCCACAGCTGATTCTCATTGTAGATGAACATCTACACAGGTGTTACTCCTTCAATTTTTCAACTCCTTCAATTCTGGCAGCCAGAAGATTCTTTCCTAGGTGTGTTGCCCTAGATGACATAAGATGTGATGTGGATGAGAACCTGTGGCCAAATGGAGAAGACCGAGTAGATTAGCATTACTATTGTATGTGTATCAGTGGATGGTGTGTATACAAATTCTTGTATTTTGGGATTACTTAGTGCAAAAAAATAAAAATACATAAACAAATATTAACGAATTCTGCATGATGTCTGATTCATTCCAGTAACATATATTGAAATTATAAACAGAGATGTGTCCTTGTTTTACACAAGAAAACACTGTGTAATGCTACATGTTGTTAGTGTTTTTAGGTCATTGTTTTGTGGGTGACAAAGTGTGTTTGTCGGCTGTCAACCTTTGCTAGTGTTCTGGAAGAATGAGTTTATTTGAGACCTGAATGAAGTGTTTTGGTAGTTGTAGTGCATTTTGAATGTGAAATGAACTGCTTTGCCAAGCTGACGGTCAGTTAGGAGGATTGTGTGAAGAGTTTTGCAAAAGTGGCCTAAGTATTGGGAAATGTGTCCTAGCGTCTGTAAAAAACTGTAATTTCTGTTGTATAAATAAAGAAAGCAGACGGTGACAGAGCACAAGTCCGTGAGTGTCTCTTACGTGTAGGAGTGCTCTGTCACTTGTCCTCGCGAGTAAAGACGACTGCAGTGTTTGTGTTTTCTAACTCAAGTGTCTCAGCTGAAGAACTGCGGGGTGATTTAAAGAAATGTCAAACTGTTTGTAATTTAAAAATGTGGAAACTATGGAACTACAGTTGGGATGTGTGCTGGGATGCTCTTGATAAAGAGAGCCTCTTTTATTGTTTTATGACTTGTTTTGCTGACTGTTGGGGGCCTAACTGTAACCCACTCTGTCTAACTGTTGCAGAGTTAAGAATCTGTAGTTTTTAGAAGTAACACAAGAAAAGTTTATTTCTAAAGGAATACCTGCTGTTGTTTGTGGTGATCTATTTAAAACTATTAGCCTCTGTGTCTTTTCGAGCGCTAAAGAAAAAAAGTAAAATGCTCCTAAAGTAGTTAAATCATCCATGTGTAATCAGCAAGTCTTACTGTTGCAGTGTATTTGTGCCTAGTAGATAATTATATGGCTAGTTGCATTAAAGGAACATTGGGGTTGATACAGTGCTAGTGTGGCTAGGTGTGAATATGTGCTTTTAGAAGTATCACAGTTTATTTCTAAAGGGATACATGTTGTTTGTGGTATTCTGTTTGAAAACTATTTGCTCCTAAATAGCACTAAAGGCAGCACGGTGGCACGGTGGTTAGCACTGTTGCCGCACAGCAAGAAGGTCCTGAGTTCAATTCCACCATCAGGCCGGGGTCTTTCTGTGTGGAGTTTGCATGTTCTCCCCGTGTTTGCGTGGGTTCCCTCCGGGTACTCCGGCTTCCTCCCACCGTCCAAAGACATGCAGCTTGTGGGGATAGGTTAATTGATTAATCCAAATTGCCACTAGGTGTGAATGTGAGTGTGAATGGTTGTCTGTCCCTGTGTGTTGGCCCTGCGACAGACTGGTGACCTGTCCAGGGTGTACCCCGCCTCTTGCCCTATGACAGCTGGGATAGGCTCCAGCGACCCTAAGAAGGACAAGCGGAAGCAAATGGATGGATAGCACTAAAGAAAAAGCAAAATGCTCCTAACTAGTTAAAATACCCCTAAACTAGTTAAATTAAATCATCTATGTCTAAATAACAGAGCTCTGAGACCTATACAATCCTTTAAAAAGAGTTTAATTAAAACACATAATGGTTTCGTTAAATAAAACGCTATTAAACACATGTAAACTCATATGACCCCTGAACACATGCACGAGCAAAAAGTCCGTTCACACGCACATGCACTCACATGAACGCGGGGGGGGGAAAGAGGAAGTGGGGGCAGGGGCAAAAAAAGTATAGGTATATTACTACTCTTGCTGCTGCAATTGCAAATGACGGAAACAGGGAGCCTAGTGTCCCAGTGCTAGGTATTAGAGATGGCACGATACCACTTTTTTATGTCCGATACCGATATCATAAATTTGGATATCTGCCGATACCGATATGAATCCGATATAGTGTTTTTAATCAACAAAACTGTTTTTTAAATATCTTGCTGCATTTTGTATAAGTTCATACTCAAGTTTAAAACAACAACTACACTAAAGCTATTCTGTTATACCTGTATACAAAAAAATATTTCATAGTTCAGCAATACTGATCAATCTAATAAACTTAAACCTACACCATCCTCCCTATTCTGGTATTTTAAAGAGTACTTAGCATAAATATTAAGCAGCCTAACTAATAGGGTTCCAACTCCCAGCAACAACAAAAATAAATAAATAAAAAATAGGGAACCACCCCTCACGCTCCACCTCATGATGCTTAATCGACGTAATCAACCTTAATTTGATGCAGTGTGAAAAAAAATGCACAGAAATCAATTATTTTTCAAGAAATATTAAATAGATTCAACATCTTTCTTCAACAAAATTGCAGACTGCACAGATGGTACCTTCCCAAAGGAAAAAGTACTATAGCTTACTAGGGTATATTAGACTTAATAGTTACTATATACAGTAATTGACTTCTATTCATTTTGCATCAAATTAAAACTTTGGGTGTCAGATAATTATTTATTAAAAGCTAGACATTTTAAATGAGAATAAGAAAGAAAAGTATGTCTTTGTGCCCCCTTTTCCCTGTTCATGCCCTATCGGCCCCCCTGGCTAAACTTTGCTAGATCCGCCCCTGCACAGTTACCAGCCGTCAGCTATGTAGAAAAAGATCCTGGAGTAGAAAGTAATATTAAATAAATTCTAACAGCTTATCAAGCTTAAACGTGCTGCTGTTGTTCAGCCGCTGGTTTCCTCTTTCTGGTGCAAAGTGGGCCAAAAGCAAACTAGAGACACGGACTCGCGACAGAAAAGCCGATCAGCTGATCGTTAAGCAGTTTCATGATTGAAGTAGCAGCAAGAAGAGGCAGTCGCTCGTTAAGCTTAACGCAGGAATGCTTTACAAACATTCAGAGATGGACTTACACACTTGCTTTACTTCTCTCGGGATAACTTTGTCGGAGATGAAATGCCGGGTTGCTAGCGAAGCTCCACATGCTATCCAGACCACCACAGGTCCCGCATGCCACAGCCGCTCTATCACGTGATGCATACTGCTCCGACGTGCTAACGTTCTGAGGCGAGTTACGGCGTGTTGCAAGTTTTGTGAGGTGCTTTCGTGATATTTAATGGATCGGATTACATTTTTTATTTTTCTCCGATATCCGATCCAGTAATTTAGGTCAGTATCGGACCGATACCGATACGTAATATCGGATCGGTCCATCTCTACTAGGTATCACTGCTGCTTTTGTGATGTAAATGTAGAGAGACTGGCAACTTGTTGATAGAAGCTTGCTGCTGCATTTGCAAATGAGGGATAAAGAGAGAACCTGGTAGCTTGGTGCCAAAGAGGTTTACCACTGCTTTTCAATAATGGATGTACAGAAACTGGCAACATGTTGGAAGAAGCTTGCTGCTGTGATTACGAATGATGGCTATAGAAGGAACCAACTTGAAGGATTCTCCACTGCCTTTCCAATGATGGATGGACAGGAACTGGCAACTCAGGGCTAAGAAGCTTATCGCTGCAGTTTGCAAATGGCAGATATAGCAAGAACCTGACACCCCAGTGCTAGAAGGGTTTCCCGCTGCTTGCAATGATAGATGCAGAGAAACTGGCAGTTCAGTAGTATGGAAGCTAGATGCTGCTTTGCAAATGGGGGATGAAGGAAAACCTGGCAAGAGAGTTTAGCAGAGGAGGGATGAGAGGCTGGGAACCTGGCAAATCGGTGCCGAAGCACACTGCGTTTTCCTGTGGAGGGAAGGAGAACTGGCAACTCTGTGCATTTTTTTGGGGTTTTTACTGAGAAACTGACAGTTCAGTGGTAGGAAGCTTGCTGCTGAATAACCTGGCGTCCCAGTGCAAACTTGCTTGAGCATTTAGCAAAAGGAAGGATGGAAAACATCACGGTAAAATCATGTTACTCCTGAGAGATAAGCTGTGTTTAAAGGTATTCGCCGAGAATGGACCCTGTTTGCACGTAAACGAGAATGAACAGCTTGCAGAACTGGGGGAACCTATAGAGATGACGACGGGAAGAAGCATGTTTGGAGGCCCTGCTCCTGAAATTTCAATACATAATCTTCAATTAAAACAGAATCTAACATAAATATTATTGTCCCTAGAAATGGCTCGAATCCCAAGATCACAGAGCAGCAAAATCTGTACTTTAAAATAAGCTCTTCCTGTTTCATTGGAGCAGTAAAGTAACACAACACCATAAATCACTTTTTGACACAAAGTCACTCTCACGACATTATGAGGGTGTAGGTGTTAATACGTTAATAATAATAATGCAGTGTGCAGTCCAACACCCCCACATCAGTGGCTCAGTCTTATTGGTATATGTACATTTGTATTTGCCTTTCACTGTGTACGACAAACAGCGGTGCATGGGAGCAGCTACAAAGTTTACTTGTGTGTAATGCTTTTAATGGTGATTACAGTAACAGGCGGTGCTGTGAGGGATGCTAGAAACATGTTGTTTGTGCTATCTGAGCTCACCAAGTCAGTGTGTGTAGACACTCTTAATCTGGGGCCTGTGTGGGCTGTTGTGTGTTGCATATAACCAGAGATGGGCAGTAACGGGTTACTTGTTAATTAGATTACTGTTACTGTCACGTAAGCACGCTGCGTTACTGCGTTACTAAAACCGTGATTTTTTTTGCGTCTTGACAGTGACGTAAGCGAGTGCGACGTTTGTGACAACAGCTGTGTGCAGATCAACAATGGATAACATATCGAGTGCAGAGAGAGTATGAGCGTGCAGCGTTTAAAGCGTGGAAGTACTGACCTTACTTTGAGTTTGATTCCATAAAAAGTGACAAAAACATTAGTGTCCGTTGCTCACTGTGTGGGAGGAAAACTTCTTTTTACAGCGTAAACACCCCTAAACGTCCGAGCAAGCACCAAATACGGGAATGTGACATTCACAGAGAAGCTGCCGTATCCCTCCACTGACCGCTACGACACACCTGCACCAGGGCAAACCTTTGCCTGCCGCACTCCTGCTATACAGGTGAAAATAGAGCAACAGGACCGCTGAGTCTTTGACTTTATTTATCTTCTGCTGTGTTTTACTTGCATCTATTTGAAAGACTGAGTATAAACACAAAAAACTATTTTATTTTATGTGCTGGAATGTGCAGAAAATAGATTTAAATTTCTTCCAGTCAGAGAATGTTGCAGATAATTTAATGTTTGCTTTATGCATAAAGTTAAAAGATTAAAACTAATAAAACAAGTTTTAAAAAGAGACTTTTCCATTTGATTACATTTTGTATGATGGATTATGCAGAAAAGTAGAATTGGGCTGAAAGATCTATCGCTTTATCACCTATTCAGGGGATAAATCATGTTGTAAAAAGTAACTGTAGTGGCAATTCCTTTACTTTTGAAAGATCAAACGTCCCACAACTTAAAGTCCACAAGCCACTGCTGCATTGAGGTAATATTTCGTACGCAGGCAAAAGAAGTCCATTGTCCAAACATTTTTGTTGAGAGTTTTGGTTTATTTATCCATCTTGGCAAGCAATAACAAGATCCTTCCTGCTGCTTCTCCTGCTCTGGTAAAAAACCATAGGCCCACCCCAATGCATGCTGGTCCTATACCAGTCTCTTTATTTATAGAAACAAAATGGCCCTACAGCTCTTACTGACTAATTTAACAAAATAACAACAAACAAACAAATCATTTAAAACAAAATATTAACCGACAAATAAACCCCAAAATATAAGTAAACTAACAAACTTTAACTAATTTCAAAAATAAGAACAAAAACAAAAATAAAGAACAAATAGCTCCAACACTCCGGCCCCTAATTGTGCATACAATCACAATTACTTTAAAGTCCCAAAAGGAGGAGCTATTCCCTTAAACAAATCCTTAATTTTCATTGAGGATTTTCTTCACGATGAGGCTTCCAGTAGCAGAATAAGTTTTGTCACTGGCCTTTCCAAAACACTGGTCCTTGTTTGTAGTCTCACAGAACGCACCAAGCCTTTTGCATCCTGGTTTACATTTAAGACTTTCGCCATCATCCATGATCCTCTTGGAGCTGTAGCGTCTGCAATTAAAACAACATCTCCAGGTATAAGACATCTTTTAGTCCTCATCCATTTTTGTCTTTCTTGCATCAAAGGTAGGTACTCAGAAAGCCATCTCTTCCAGAACAACTCTGCCATGTACTGTACCTGTTTCCACCTTTTCCTGACATGCAGATCACTTGGATGAAACAGTCCTGGTGGAAAAACTGGTTTATTTTTCAGCAACAACAAGTGATTGGGTGTCAGTGCTTCAAGATCATTTGAGTCATCTGAAACTTTAGTAATGGGTCTGTCGTTCATTATAGCTTCAACCTCACAGAAGACTGTGTGGAGTCCTTCATCATCCAGAACTTGCTCCTTAAGAACTGAGGCTAAAATATTCTTTATTGAACGAATGAGACGCTCCCACACACCACCCTGGTGAGAAGCTGCTGGGATGTTGAAGTTCCATTTCATGCCATCCTGAACAAAAGCCTTTTGAATTTTGGCATGGTCCAGCTCAGTCAAACTTTCTTTCAACTCTCGATTCGCCCCAACAAAATTTGTAGCATTATCAGATCTGATGGTCGAAACTGGGCCTCGTCTACAGATGAACCTCCTCACAGCATTTATACAAGAGTCTGTATCAAGTGTACATGCAATCTCCAGATGTACTGCACGACTGGTGAAACAGGTAAAAAGAACTCCATACCTTTTAAGGAGACTTCGTCCTCTTTTAACACTTATAGGTCCAAAATAGTCCACTCCAACATTTGTGAATGGGGCTATGTCTGGCAGGACTCTCTCTTCAGGCAGATCCGCCATCTTTTGTCCAACAAACTTTCCTCTGTTGCGTCTACACGTGACACAACGAGAGATGATTTTCCTGGCAGCAGAATTTGCATTTAGTATCCAGTAATTTTGTCTTAGTTTTGACAGCATGTGTGCTCTTCCTGCATGTCCCAACCTTTGATGGATATGGCGTAAAATCAGTGTTGACACATGCATATCTTTTGTCAAAATTACAGGATGCTTTAATTCCATAGGCATGGCTGCTTTATTCAATCGGCCACCCACTCTGAGGATTCCTGCATCCAACACTGGATCAAGTTTGTAGAGACAACTTCTCTTGGAGACTCCTTTAAGGCCATTGCAGATTAAAGCCATTTCAGTCGTAAATTTCTGTTGTTGTGCATATTGAAGAATAGCTTGTTCTGCCTTTGCCAAGTCTTCTGGAGTCAGATTTCCTTTCTTCAAAGTGGTCTTAAATCTTTCCATTCTTATCTCCACTTCTTTCTGACCTTCCGGATCATTCTTATTCAAACCTGCAGCAAGCAACTCTTTCCTCTTCTGTGCCAACAACACCAAGACCTCTTTCATCTTTAAAAGCCAGGCTACAGAGATTTTAAGTTTTGCCCAAGACGAGAAGTAGAGGATAAAATAGCTGGTAGGATTTTGTAATTCTCTCACAATGGCATTCATTGTCAGGTCCCTTTTGACCTCTGGGTCATCTGCAGAAATTACACTGTACTCCACATCCAGTTTAGGCCATTCCTTTTCTGACTCATAGAGAAATTCTGGCCCTTTTATCCATCTCCTACATTTGAGGAGATCCCCAGCTCTCATGCCTCTGGATGCGTCATCTGCAGGATTCTCCTTAGAAGAAACGTATCTCCACTGCTTCACATCTGTTGCTTCTTGAATGACAGCAATTCTGTTTGCAACAAAAGTATTGAATCTTCTGGTTTCATTGGAGATGTATTTCAGTACTGTTGTACTATCAGTCCAAAAAACTGATTTTTCCAACCTGACCTGCAGCTCCTTTTGCAGAAGCCTGTCCATCCGAACTGCAAGAACTGCAGCCGTCAATTCCAACCTGGGAATTGTAGTTTGCTTCAGAGGAGCAACTCTAGCCTTTCCCAGGATAAAAGCAACATGCGTGACATTATTCTTTTCCAACTTTAAATATGACACCATTCCATACCCATCTTGACTTGCATCAGAAAAATGATGACGTTGTGCCCTATCTGGTCTTCCAAAGCAATTTGGTTTAATGCAACGTTCCACTTTAAACTTTGAAATCAGCTGGAGATCCTCCAGCCAATCACGCCACCGCTGGGAAAGAGAGTGGGGAATAACTTCATCCCACTTCAATCTTTGTCGGCAAAGCTCTTGTAGCAACAGTTTAGCTGGCATACTGAAGGGAGACAAGATTCCCAAAGGATCATACAGTGAGCTGACCACAGACAAAATGCCCCTTCTGGTTGTTGGACGGTCCTGCAGGGAGGTTCTGAACTGGAACTTGTCTGTTGCTATGCACCACTGTAAACCCAGTGCTCTCTCAACTGGAAGTTGATCTGTGTCCAAATCCAGATCCTTAATTTCCTTTGCTCTTCTTTCCTCTGGGATGGACATGAGCACTGTGCGACTGTTGCTGATCCATTTTGAAAGCTTAAATCCTCCTTTAGCGCAGATATCTGTCAGCCTCTTCACCATGTGCACTGCCTCCTCTTCTGAAGCAACAGATTTCAAACAATATTCCACGTAAAAGTTTCTTTTGACTGTATCAACCACTTCAGCTGGAAACTGTTGTGCATTATCATCTGCAGTTCTCTGTAGAGCATAATTTGCACAGCTTGGCGAAGATACAGCTCCAAACAAATGCACTTTCATCCTGCATTCCTGTGCAGACCTTGAAGTGTTGCCATGTTGCCACCACAGGAAACGGAGAAAGTTGACGTGTTTTTCTGAGACGTGCACTTGGTGAAACATGGAATCAATGTCCGCCATTAATGCAACAGGCTCTTGTCTAAATCTGATCAGAACCCCAACCAGCGAGTTTGTGAGATCAGGTCCCTGTAGAAGCTGACTGTTCAATGATGCTCCTTTGTAAGTTGTTCCACAGTCAAATACAACTCTTAATTTGCCCTTTGGGGGATGATACACTCCATGATGAGGGATGTACCACACCTTTCCATCATCTTTGTGCAACTCATCTACAGGCACAAACTCGGCATATCCTTGTTCAAGCATGTTGTTTACACATTCAGTGTATTCATCCTTATAATGAGTATCCTTTTCGAATCTCCGTCTGAGACTCTGGAGACGCTGCTCCGCGACACAGAGGTTATTTGGCAAACTGGAACCTTCTCTCCTGAAAGGCAAATCAATGTGATAATGATTTCCAATACGTTTTATTGAACTACTAACAATATCCATGAAACACAGATCTTCTCTAGACATTTCAGTCTGCTCCTCTGATGATCTTTCATTAAAATCATGATTGTACTGTTTAATCAACATGTCTTCAAGACGCTCAACAGAAATCCTATTGGCTGTTACAGCAGTGCAGTTGGTTTTATTTCCACTGTTACTTCCAGTGCGCAGGGGACCATTTATGACCCAGCCAACTTTTGTTTTTACAGCATAAGGTCCACCCCCCACACTGTTTATCACCTTCCATGGCTCCAAAACATTGGAAGCATCAGTGCCTATCAGTAGCTCCACATCTGCATTAACGTTGTACAGTTTAACAGGTTTAAGATGAGGCCACTGATCGATGTCGCTTTGCTGGGGAATATTAACTGTAGAAACTGGCATAGTCTTTTGAGTCAAAACATCTGGCAATGGCATGAAATCATTTGCTTCCAAACCAGACAGAACTTGTGTACTAACAATCTTATCTTGACTCATTGTTCTCAAAAAGATATTGGTCTTTTTACCTTTTACATTCAGCCTTTTTGCCAAAGTTTCTGTACAGAATGTACCTGAACTTCCAGGATCCAAAAACGCATAGGTTTGCACAATTTTATTACTCTTTTGGCTCTTAACTTGAACTGGAACTATAGAAAAAATTGCATCAACTTCATGACCAGCCCCAATATACCCACATGTCTGAGTAGTTGCAGTTGAAAAGTTGACATTAGAGTTTGTCCTCTGTTGAGTTTGTTCCGAAGACGCACCTGGATCCTTTCGCTCTATATGAAGAACTCCTGGGTGCCTTTGTTGACACACGTCGCAATCCAAACGACTCCTACAGTCTTTGCTTGTGTGACCAACTTTTAAACAACCAAAACAAATTCCCCTTTCCTTGATAAAAGTCAACTTATCCTGATGCGTTTTAGCTTTAAACTGCTTACAATTCTCTAGTAAATGGTTGCTGTGTGAACAAAACAAACAACTATGCAGAACGGCGGAAGTTGTTCTGCTTCCAGTTGATTGAGCTTTGATTCCTGGCACTGTACTGACATTAGTGGCAAAACTACTTCCCTTTTTTCTTTGCTTGGTAGAACTTGAAGCTTTAAAGCTGCTTCCAGATTGTGAGTCTTGTATGTTGCCAAACACTGGATCTGATGCTACTTTTACCTGTTTTATTATAAAGGCAACCAGATCAGTGAATACTGCTCTGTAACCATTTTGTTCCTGCAGTTCATAGGCAACAACTCTCCATCTTTCCCTCAATTTGTATGGAAGCTTCATAACAACCATTCTCATATTTGAGGGAAAATCCAACTCCTTCATATAAACAACTTGCTGCATTAGATTCGAACATCCTTGAAGAAAAAGAGAGAATGACTGTAGACCTTTCACATCCTCACTTTTAATAGGTACCCAACTCACAATCCTCTCCATATATGCAGAGGCAATTTTATTTTCGTTCCCAAAATGTTCTTCAAGAAGATCTTTGGCTGTGGAATAGCCCTGCTCAGGAGGTAAGTGCTGACAACTATGCACCAAATCCCTAGGCTGCCCCCTAGTGAACTGCTCTAAAAAATGCAGACAGTCGCTCCAGTTATCAGTTTTAACTTCCACTCCATTTTCAAAGGCATTCATAAATGATCTGTACTGTAAAGGGTCGCCATCAAACACAGGGATGTTTCTGGCGGGTAGGACAGAAGATAAGTTTTGTTTTACAAGTAAAGTAGTGATGTCATTTTGTTTTTGCATAATATTTACAATCTCCTTCGTGCAATTCCCAGTCAAAGTAGGAGACTGAGGCTGTGTTTGCTGCGTCACTTGAGCTGAATCATCAACCTGATGTTGGGTTTGACTTTGTCTAGGTACGATTACTTGTGATTCAGATGCAGAATTTATACCAGAGTAATCTCTTGATGTTGGAACAAATGTATCGGCACAAGGATTTAAACTAGGCGCTTCTTGTACGTGCCCTCTTTCAAAATAAGAGTTCATTCCACCAGAATGCTCAGAGCTACAAACTGAATTTATTTTTAAGACACGAAGCTTTGCATTAGTGGCTGCCAGCTCTGTTTCCAAGGATAATGTCTCCTTTTCTTTTCTCAGTTTCTCCTTTTCTTTTCTCAGTTTTTCCTCTTGCGCTTCGATAGAATGTTTTTTCTTTAATGCAGCGAGTCGCTCCATGAGCGCTGCCTTGTCAGCCGCAGCTTTAATGCATGCGGAAGATGTTGATGAAATTTGACTTTGCTGTGACAAGGTTTTTGAAGGTGGCTTTACACTTGAGATATTAGAGACACTGTCTTCAGGTTTTATTTCATCCAAACTTTCAACAGCTTTATCATTGCGAACAGTATTGTTTTGTTCAGTATACGGCTCGCCCGCCTCCTGCAACCAAACCTTTACTTTGTCCATAAAAACAGAGAATGCTGTCACCTTCGACTGAAAATGTGCATTTTGCCTCTTCACTTCATCTTCTGGCAGTGGCAAACTTAAAAAGGATTCTTGCAAAGCGTTTGCATCTTGATAGCATTTAATAAACTTCCCAAATTCAGAAGACACTTCCTTAACGTTTTCATGTGAGGTCATTAAAGCGGAAATTTTCCCCATGTACTTAGATGCTTGCTTACACATTGAACTGCACTTTTCTTGGCATGTCTTTATATACAAATCCAAACCTTTTGGCGTAAATTTAACGCTTCTTTTCTCTGCTTGCATCTCAGTGTCATCCTCTCGTTTACTCTTAATATCCGACATTTTTATTGTCCTCTTGGATTATTTCAAACTTCATAAAGATGCACAGCACACTGAGAGTCCATAGCCTAAAGTACAAACATGACATCCATTTACCTGCCTTTTGCAGCGGACAAACATTTCCACAGAGGGCGTTGGCATGTTTCAATTAGCGATCCAATTTTGCACCAATTTAGTACGTCAAAACTCAGTTCATCAGTCTTTGTAGTGAAATTATGTCTTTAAACTCCAATAGCTTCACCGTTTTCCTTTACGGCTTAAACAATATTATCACTCACCAGCTTTGATGAACGAGTGACATGTTGATCCAGGCCTCAACATCAAATCCGTCTGGATTACTCACCAGACGATCCAATAACTTTTATTCGAGTTTGACGGTGATCCTTGAAATCCTTATATCCATTAATGAAGGATTATTCCTTTGTCCACGGGAAGGTTTTTTACTTTATGTAGTGGCAATTCCTTTACTTTTGTAAGATCAAATGTCCCACAACTTAAAGTCCACAAGCCACTGCTGCACTGAGGTAATATTTCGTACGCAGGCAAAAGAAGTCCATTGTCCAAACATTTTTGTTGAGAGTTTTGGTTTATTTATCCATCTTGGCAAGCAATAACAAGATCCTTCCTGCTGCTTCTCCTGCTCTGGTAAAAAACCATAGGCCCACCCCAATGCATGCTGGTCCTATACCAGTCTCTTTATTTATAGAAACAAAATGGCCCTACAGCTTTTACTGACTAATTTAACAAAATAACAACAGACAAACAAATCATTTAAAACAAAATATTAACCGACAAATAAACCCCAAAATATAAGTAAACTAACAAACTTTAACTAATTTCAAAAATAAGAACAAAAACAAAAATAAAGAACAAATAGCTCCAACAGTAACTAATGGCCACACACCCTGGATTTACAGGAAGAACACTGACTTCTCGACCCCACTAAACATGGTCGCGTATGGCTCCACAATCCAAGGCTGGAAAAACTGCACAACAGAGAAATGGGTCTCGAATGATGACCTGTTGGGTTGGCCACAGGTCCAGGAGCCACTACCCAATCTAGTGCTACTGAATCACCTCAAAGACACAACCTTGCCCGTTTGTCTCACTGGAAACGGTTCAACGAATGATGGCTACCAGGACGACTATGTAACTGTACCCATTCTTACTGAACAACGATAGGAAAATCTTGGAATACCTCATGGCAGTTCCCACTTAAGGACAACCAACAAAACTTAACCAGATGCTCATCCATGGCCCAGACCCCAAAGGGAACACAAGTCCTAGCCGACTGGTACTTCCTGTGCGGACACAAAGCTTTTCTCTCACTCCTAGCAGGATGGGGCGGGCTGTGCACCCTGGTTAAACTGTCAGACCACATATTCTTCATGGATAGGCTGGAAAACCACCCAAGAAACCAGAATAAATGTGAGATAAATATGGCCTCACCAAACGCATTCGGGGTGACGGTGGATACTGGAGTGCCACGAGAATTCCAAATTCTTCCAAAGCCTAGTCCCAAATGTTGGAGTCGCAGAGGTGCGTGATCATGTGGAGATCAACCGATACGCCCTACTGAGACATAAATCTGACCAAAACCCTTGGGACAGCCCTAGCAAAGGAGCAGAAAGCCATACGGACAATGGTACTGCAGAACCGACTGACATTGGACCTGATAACAGCATCACAAGAAGTGTGTAAGCACTGCAGAATTTAACCGCTCTGCAGAGATATGTGGCAGAACACGCACCAGGAAGAGACAGCCCACAAGGCTGGACAGCCTGGTTGATGTCTGGACCACCGTGGCATACATTCTTGAAAGTCTTGACTCCTGTTGTTGTACTACTGATTTTGTTCTGTTTGTTCACAGGTTGCATATTTGCGCTCAATGATAAATAAAATGATTGCTGACACCTATACTAACTATATTCTGTTGCAGCAAGGTGATGTGGATGGCATGGCCGAAACGTGTTTAAAATGATGCATGCGCTAAAAATGTTAAAATGTAAGTGGCGCGATGCTGATGCAATATAACACTGAAAGGCTTTGCAAAATGACAAAGAGGAGGGAATGTTGATGTTTTTATATTGTCATTTGTAAGTAAGCAAGTAAAATTTATTTATATAGCGCTTTTCACAGATAAAAATCACAAAGTGCTTTACAACACAGGAAATGGAAATATAAAAACAGTGTAACAGTAAATAAAACAATGTAAAACACTAAAGCAATAAAAACAGCATAAGAACAAATTAATAAAATGCTTTTCTAAATAAAAATGTCTTCAGCTGTTTCTGAAAAGAATCAGTGGAGTCCGTGCAGCGAAGAGACAGTGGGAGAGAATCCCACAGCCGTGGTGCCGCCGTCTGAAAGGCCCGATCACCACGAGTTTTAAAACGAGTGCGCGATACCAGCAGCAGTCTCTGATCTAATGACCTTAAAGCCCGAGAAGATGTATGTGGTTTCAGCAGGTCAGATAAATATTGAGGAGCTTGACCATGCAGGCCCCTAAAGGTTAGAACTACAATTTTAAAATGAAACCTAAAACTTACAGGCAACCAGTGAAGGGAGGCCAAGACTGGAGTGATATGCAATCTTCTCTTGGTGCCTGTTAAGAGACGTGCTGCAGCATTCTGCACAGACTGAAGACGATTTAAGGCTGATTTGTTAAAACAAGTAAAAAGGCCGTTACAATAGTCTAAATGAGATGAAATAAAAGCATGAATAATCATCTCAAGTTCAAGCTTTGATACCATTAGTCTGAGTTTAGAAATATTCAGTAAATGATAAAAATAGTTTCGGACCAGCTGCTCGAGCGACATCGAGCTGTCAAACATGGCACCGAGGTTTCTGAGGCTCGATTTTACAGGAGGGTCTAAGAAGCTGATACGCTGCCTGATTTCTGGGACCATGTGGTCTGGAGCAATAATTAGGGTTTCTGTTTTATCAGAGTTTAGTTGGAGGAAATTGTCATATAACCATTTGTTGATTTCTGTCAGGCAATTACTTAAATTAGACAATTTATAAAACTCAGACATTTTGAAGGAACAGTATAGTTGGATGTCGTCAGCATAGAGATGATAGGAGATATATTTATAGCGCTTAATAATTTGGCCTAGGGGGAGATACATAAAGTAAAAAGAGAATTGGACCCAGGACAGATCCCTGAGGTACCCCACATGGCAAAACTGTTGATTCTGATGTGACATGATTCATGCAAACAGTAAAACTGACTCTTGGTGGCGCTGTCACTTGGTGTTCGCTCGCTCTGTGGTAGAGTATCACTTCCTGTTCCTGCTCAAACACAGTGGTGTTTCTGAGTAGCTTATTTGCTTAGCGATTTAATTAACAACTTTTAAATACATTCTTCTTTCATAGTATAATCTTCACGTGCTTCCTCCGAAGCACACTTTCTGTGTACTCACTACCTAATTTATAGCCAAAGTATTCACTCACTGTCTCTGTACTGTCTCGCTAGCCTAGCTTAGCTCGTAGCCGACTCATTAGCACCATGGCTACTTCACCTGTCCCTCCTGCACTTTCTTGCTCATTGTGTCAGATGTTTAGTTACTCCTCGGCCTCCTTTAGCAGTAATGATATCTGTAACAAATGTAGCATATTTGCAGCTCTGGAGGCCAGGATTACTGAATTGGAGACTCGGCTTCGCACCCTTCATTCACCCGCAGCTAGCCAGGCCCCTGTAGCTGGTGCAGCCGAAAATAGCGTAGGCCCCGCTAGCTGTTCCCCGGCAGGTCCCAAGCAGCTGGGGAATCAGGGCGGCTGGGTCACGGTGAGGAGGAAGCATAGTCCTAAACAGAAGCCCCAGGTACACCACCAACCCGTTCATGTGTCTAACCGTTTTTCCCCACTCGGCGACACACCCGCCGGGGGTCAAACTCTGGTAATTGGCGATTCTGTTCTCAGACATGTGAAGCTAGAGACACCGGCAACCATAGTCAATTGTCTTCCAGGGGCCAGAGCAGGTGACATTGAAGGAAATTTAAAACTGCTGGCTAAGGGTAAACGTAAATTCAGTAAAATCATAATTCACGTCGGCAGTAATGACACCCGGTTACGCCAATCGGAGGTCACTAAAATCAATATTGAATCGGTGTGCAACTTTGCCAAAACAATGTCGGACTCTGTAGTTTTCTCTGGTCCCCTCCCCAATCAGACCAGGAGTGACATGTTTAGCCGCATGTTCTCCTTAAATTGCTGGCTGTCTGAGTGGTGTCCCAGAAACGATGTGGGCTTCATAGATAATTGGCAAACCTTCTGGAGGAAACCTGGTCTTGTTAGGAGAGACGGCATCCATCCCACTTTGGATGGAGCAGCTCTCATTTCTAGAAATATGGACAAATTTATTAAACCCCCCAAAATATGACTATCCAGAGTTGGGACCAGGAAGCAGAGTTGCAGTCTTACACGCTTCTCTGCAGCTTCTCTCCTCCTGCTACCCCCCCAAAAACCCATCTCCATAGAGACTGTGTCAGCTTCCAAAAAGACAAAAAACAAACTAAAAACCAGCAACAAACAACTTAAACATAAACAATCACAAAGAAAGAACAATACAGTATCCACATCTGAACCAAAGAGTAAAACAGTGAAATGTGGATTATTAAATATTAGGTCTCTCTCCTCCAAGTCTCTGTTAGTACATGACTTAATAATTGATCAACAAATTGATTTACTCTGCCTTACAGAAACCTGGTTGCAGCAGGATGATTATGTTAGTTTAAATGAATCAACACCCCCGAGCCATTCTAACTACCAGAAATCTCGAAGCACAGGCCGAGGGGGCGGTGTGGCAGCAATTTTTCACACCAGCCTATTAATTAATGAAAGACCAAGACAGACTTTTAATTCATTTGAAAGCCTGATGCTTAACATTGTCCACCCCAGCTGTGAAACTCAGAAACCAGTCTTACTTGTTATCATCTATCGTCCACCTGGGCCTTACACAGAGTTTCTGTCTGATTTCTCAGACTTTATATCTAATTTAGTTCTGAGCTCAGATAAAATAATTATTGTGGGTGATTTTAACATCCATGTAGATGCTAAAAATGACAGCCTCAACATGGCATTTAATCTGTTATTAGACTCAATTGGTTTCTCTCAAAATGTAAAAGAACCCACCCACCACTTTAATCACACTCTAGATCTTGTTTTAACATATGGCATCGAACCTGAACATTTAACAGTGTTTCCTGAAAACCCTCTCCTGTCTGATCATTTCCTGATAACATTTACTTTTACAATAATTGATTACACAGCGGTGAAGAGTAGACTTTATCAAAGTAGATGTCTTTCTGAAAGCACTGTAACTAAGTTTAAGAATATAATCCACCCACTGTTATCATCTCCAATGCCCTGTACCAACACAGAGCAAAGCAGCTATCTGAACGCTACCCCAACAGAGGTCGATTATCTTGTTAATAATTTCACCTCCTCACTACGTACGACTCTGGATACTGTAGCTCCTGTGAAAACTAAGGCCTCAAATCAGAAGTACCTGACTCCGTGGTATAATTCTGAAACACGTACCCTAAAGCAGATGACTCGTAATCTGGAGAGGAAATGGCGTGTCACAAATCTAGAGGATCATCATTTAGCCTGGAGAAATAGTTTGCTGCTTTATAAGAAAGCCCTCCGCAAAGCCAGAACATCTTACTATTCATCACTGATTGAAGAAAATAAGAACAACCCTAGGTTTCTCTTCAGCACTGTAGCCAGGCTGACAAAAAGTCAGAGCTCTTTTGAGCCAACCATCCCTTTAACGTTAACTAGTAATGACTTCATGAACTTCTTCACAAATAAAATTTTTATCATTAGAGAAAAAATTACCAATAATCATCCCACAGATGTAATATTATCTACAGCTACTCTTAGTACCATTGATATTAAGTTAGACTCTTTTTCTCCAATTGATCTTTCTGAGTTAACTTCAATAATTACTTCCTCCAAACCATCAACGTGTCTTTTAGACCCCATTCCTACAAAACTGCTCAAAGAAGTCCTGCCATTAATTAATTCTTCGATCTTAAATATGATCAACCTATCTCTAATAATCGGCTATGTACCACAGGCCTTCAAGCTGGCTGTAGTTAAACCTTTACTCAAAAAGCCATCTCTAGACCCAGCAGTCTTAGCTAATTATAGGCCAATCTCCAACCTTCCTTTCATATCAAAAATCCTTGAAAGAGTAGTTGTCAAACAGCTAACAGATCATCTGCAGAGGAATGGTTTATTTGAAGAGTTTCAGTCAGGTTTCAGAGCTCAGCACAGCACAGAAACAGCTTTAGTGAAGGTTACAAATGATCTTCTTATGGCCTCTGACAGTGGACTCATCTCTGTGCTTGTCCTGCTAGACCTCAGTGCAGCGTTCGATACTGTCGACCATAATATCCTATTAGAGCGATTAGAACATGCTGTAGGTATTACAAGTACTGCGCTGCAGTGGTTTGTATCATATCTATCTAATAGACTCCAATTTGTGCATGTAAATGGAGAGTCCTCTTCACACACTGAGGTTAATTATGGAGTTCCACAGGGTTCAGTGCTAGGACCAATTCTGTTTACATTATACATGCTTCCCTTAGGCAGTATCATTAGAAGACATAGCATACATTTTCACTGCTATGCAGATGACACCCAGCTCTATCTGTCCATGAAGCCAGATAACACACACCAATGAGTTAAACTGCAGGAATGTCTTAAAGACATAAAGACCTGGATGGCCGCTAACTTTCTGCTTCTTAATTCAGATAAAACTGAGGTTATTGTACTCGGCCCTGAAAAGCCTATAAATATGGTATCTAATCAGATTCTTACTCTGGATGGCATTACCTTGGCCTCCAGTAACGCGGTGAGGAACCTTGGAGTCATTTTTGACCAGGACATGTCCTTCAACGCACATATTAAACAAATATGTAAGACTGCTTTCTTCCATTTGCGCAACATCTCTAAAATTAGAAATATCCTGTCTCAGAGTGACGCTGAAAAACTAGTTCATGCATTTATTACTTCCAGGCTGGACTACTGTAATTCATTATTATCAGGATGTCCAAAAAACTCACTGAAAAGCCTTCAGCTGATCCAAAATGCTGCAGCAAGAGTCCTGACAGGGACTAGAAAGAGAGAGCATATTTCTCCTGTTTTGGCTTCCCTTCATTGGCTTCCTGTTAAATCCAGAATTGAATTCAAAATCCTGCTCCTCACATACAAGGTCTTAAATAATCAGGCCCCATCTTATCTTAATGACCTTGTAGTACCATATCACCCTATTAGAGCGCTCCGCTCTCGCTCTGCAGGCCTACTTGTTGTTCCTAGAGTATTTAAAAGTAGAATGGGAGGGAGAGCCTTCAGTTTTCAGGCCCCTCTTCTGTGGAACCAGCTTCCAGTTTGGATTCGGGAGACAGACACTATCTCTACTTTTAAGATTAGGCTTAAAACTTTCCTTTTTTCTAAAGCATATAGTTAGGGCTGGACCAGGTGACCCTGAATCCTCCCTTAGTTATGCTGCAATAGATGTAGGCTGCCGGGGGATTCCCATGATGCATTGAGTTTTTCCTTTCCAGTCACCTTTCTCACTCACTATGTATTAATAGACCTCTCTGCATTGAATCATATCTGTTATTAACCTCTGTCTCTCTTCCACAGCATGTCTTTATCCTGTCTTCCTTCTCTCACCCCAACCGGTCGCAGCAGATGGCCGCCCCTCCCTGAGCCTGGTTCTGCCGGAGGTTTCTTCCTGTTAAAAGGGAGTTTTTCCTTCCCACTGTCGCCAAAGTGCTTGCTCATAGGGGGTCATATGATTGTTGGGTTTTTCTCTGTATCTATGAAGCGCCTTGAGGCGACTTTTGTTGTGATTTGGCGCTATATAAATAAAATTGAATTGAATTGAATTGAATTAAAAGATCTCTCAGACAGATATGATATAAACCATTTTAAAACAACACCAGTAATCCCAAACAAGTTCTCGAGTCTGTTTATCATGATGCTGTGATCTACAGTGTCAAAAGCAGAGCTGGAAAGTGTCCATAACAGCATTTTTATCCAGGAAATAGTTACGTTGTTCTAGTACTACTTTTTCTAAAATCTTCGCTATGAAAGGCAATTTGGATATTGGCCTATAACTGTTAGGAAGAGATGGATCCAGCTGGGGTTTCTTTAATATTGGCTCAACAACAGCTTGTTTAAAGAAGCTGGGGACTGAGCCAGTGTGAAGAGAAGTATTTATCATTTCCACAATACAGGGGCCAATTGAATCAAACACACTAGTGAAAAGTGAAGATGGAAGGACATCAAGGGGGCTTGAAGTCTGTTTTATATGACAAAGCAGGCCTCTGATACTTGGTCCTCTTTTACTCCTGTTACATTACAAGACATCAGAGGAGAGCAAGTTGTAAGTTTGATATTGAGAAGATGATGGAGATATTAGACCTGATGGCAGTGACCTTATCTGTGAAATAGTTCATAAACTCATTGCATTCAGTGGTTGATTGAACTGGTGCACAAGGAGCATCAGGAGAAACAATGCTCATAATTGTTTTAAACCAGAATTTAGAATTTAGAAACATAATCATTTATGCTTAGAAATATATATTCAGGCTGGAAACACACACACGCACAGACAGAATACAGACACTGATGTTCAGAGATGCCTGCTTAAGAATGTCACTTGTATTTGTAATTGCATATTCATGAATGATTGCTTTCTCACAATAAAAAGAGCTGCAGTGAAGGAATCAGTTGAAGTTGGTTGAGTTCAGGTGAAGGAATCTTATCCTCAGCTTTGGCTGACTTCCCTCGCGAGCCACAAAGACAAAGAGCTCTGTCTTGCCTTGTTTTGTCATGCAGTTAGTTGGGCTCGTGTTCCAGCGGGGTTTGTGCCTAGATAAACCCAACACTTGGCATCCTGTTAACATTTTTAAAGGCCTCACAGTACCTTGTTATCCAAACAGATCACTTCATTCAGAGACTGTGGACTGTTTTCAAAAGCAGAATGGGAGGCAGAGCATTCAACTCTCAGGCCTCTCTACTATTAAAGCAGTTCCCAGTTTGTATTCAGGAGACAGACACTATCTCCAGGGTCGAGATTGTGCTTAAAACTTTCCTTTATGCTGCAATAGGCAGCTGTGGGGCTTCCATGGTCTACCACGTGTTTCTTCAGTACTCATTGTTAGGTTGAAATTGTTAAATGTTGTCATGTGTTAGTTACATTTGTAAGTCTTGGTTCAAACTGTATGATCAAAGAGATTCCTTTGTTTCTGACCCCCTCCCCAGCCTGTTGAATGGAGGGGGAGGCAGTAGTGTTTTATTATAGGGACACATCCAGGTGACTGTTCAGTTTTCTTGTTTAGTAAACTTCCTGTCTTTATGACCCTTTTGGTGAGCAGGAGGTCACACAAACACACCCCCAAAAACAAACACACACACTCACGTGCACATGCGTGCACATACACGCACACTCAATGCCTTAGGGTTTATGATGCACCATAGGGGGGGGTTACAATGGGTAAAATGGCCTGTATTTGTATAGCGCTTTACTAGTCCCTAAGGACCCCAAAGCACTTTACATATCCATTCACACACACATTCACACACTGGTGATGGCAAGCTACATTGCAGCCACAGCCACCCTGAGGCGCACTGACAGAGGCGAGGCTGCCGGACACTGGCGCCACCGGGCCCTCTGACCACCACCAGTAGGCAACGGGTGAAGTGTCTCGCCCAAGGACACAACGACCGAGACTGTCCGAGCCGGGGCTCGAACCGGCAACCTTCCGATTACAAGACAAACTCCCAACTCTTGAGCCACGATCGCCCCGTGTTTGTGTAACCTGTGTGTCACAGAAATAAAAGGCTGTGGGGAAAGCTGGTTCTTTGGACTTGCTTGACACTGACTGCTGCCGTCCGGTTCCCCTTGCTAGCATGTGAAAATCCGGTTGAGCTGTTCGTCTTGCTTCGTTAACGGGAATAAGTCTCTAAACCAGTGGGGCCTGTGGAAGCGCCGACCCAACACTCATCTTTGTTCAGTTTGTGTTTATATGTGTCACTACTGTAACTGTTAACGTCTGTGACTCTCTCCCATAGTTTGCCCTTGGTCTCTTCTCTTCACCCCCCGCTGGCACCTGCTGGCTGCCCCTCCGTGAGTCTGGATCTGCTGGAGGTTTCTTCCCGTTAAAAGGGAATATTCTCCTATCACATCTTGATGCATGCTCAATCATCCAGGTAAGTAAATCTCCAAAAGTTGAACTGACCTCCCAGCCCATTGTTCCTGGTTTCAGTCATTATGCAAATGTCCTGTTTATAGGATTGAAACCTGCAGTCAGCTGAGACTGAAGACGTCACCTGATGATGATGAAACGTTTCTCCCACTGAAAACATCCAGATGAACACAGTCAGCTTTTGGAGATTCTCCTATAACCAAGTGCTTTCTCACAAGGTGCCGTGTGATTGCTTGAGTTTCTTACTCATGTTGCAGGGTTTAACCTTACAACATAAAGCATCTTGAGATGACTGTTGTAAATTAGTGGAATATATGGACGTCACCATGATGTCACCCACTGGTTTCAGGAAGTTTCATCTTTGAAACTGTGTCCAGTATCATCTCTTTTAGACCCTACAATGACCATAACTGCCAAGTTCCTTCCATATACTGCATGCATCACCTAACAGACTAATAACAAAAAATCACTCGTGAAAACTGAAGCACAAAAATCTAAAGTGATCTTTACTCTAAATGATACTATTCCAAAAAGTCAAAGAGAGGCTGGTTCAGAAAGTAAAAATTTGGTAGACGTCAGGCCTAAAAGACCACCATCACTTACAGCTTCACTGGTACCTACCAACACGAGCTCGACTGGACTCAGTTCTGTTTCAGACATTTTCCATTACAATCTAGTAACAACTGACGTGTGTGGGGTCATTGTGGCACCCACAGCTGAAAGTCATGTGGAGGACGTCAGCGCAATGGTATACCTGCTGTATGGTGTATGTCTTTTTGTCAGACTGTGTGTTTTGGGTTTTTATTTCTGTCATTGTCTGCTTTCAAAAATGTTTTTTTTTTTTGAAGATTTTGATTTTGGTGAAGGAGGTGCTCTCATGACTCATTGAGTGACGCCACTGACCAACCATTCGATAGCATGCAGTCTGCTGATGTCACATTGTCAGTTCACCTCAGATGACTCGGAGCCCGGCCGAGTAGATCCTAGAAAAGTTATGACCACCTGATGGAAACCGAGTCGGTACTAGTGGAACAGGGCTGTTGCTGCACACGTAGAAATGTTCCCGACTTTAAGCCTTTTTCAGCTTTTATAAAGGGAGAGCCAAACACAAAGTGCAAAGCAGTAAAATAGTTTTGGTTTTGTAACAGTTTGTAATGATGCACTTTTATTTCTGTGACATTGGTCAGTTTAACTTGAGACTTTGTTTTAGAGCCAGCCTCAAGAGGCCACCAGAGGAGCTAGCTTGGCCATCACCAGCTCTCCTAGAGGGAGCCTGTAAATGAAGACAAAGATTTTGGGTTATGTATCAGTAGAAACATGTGGTGTTTTCTACTATTAATATAATGAATTAGGATGAAATAATCAATTCTTCCATAGGAAAGTCTACTGCTTTAAATCTATGCTGCACAGAAGTACAGAAACAAGGATGACAACCAAGTCAGGAGGTAGAGAAAAGGAGATAGCTTTACTATAAAGAAGGCGCACTAGCAGAAGTTGCAACATGTCATCATACACGCATACATGGTGAATATATTTAAGCCATTTCCTGTAGAGTAGATGTACCTTACAAAAGCTGTTATGCTGCATGTAGAAGCAAGGTGTGAACACGCTGCTCTGATACACATGGTAAAAACAAGAAGATGCCAATATGACGCAGTTGTGAAAAATCCAGCTGGAAACGTGCACCAGTAAGTTCTGACACTTTGCAGCATTTTAAACTGAAGGAAAAGCAAAGGCTGTAAAAATACACATTGACTATTTTCATCCCCAATTAAAGGTGAGCTAAGATAATGTGAAGAGTGAAGAAAAAGAAGCTTGGTCTTTGTGCACCATAAACTGATGTGTAGACACACACGAACCTTTGTATACCTTTGTTTTTTTGTTGTTGCCAGCATCCCTGCTGTGGTCCACCAGTGGAGGTTGGTGGATGGGCAGCAGCAGAGCGAGTAAGGAGTGGTGTGTGTGATGGTTTTTAGCAAAGATTTCCAGTTCCAGTGATACAATTCAGACCTGCTCTTCAACCAAATATTGCTCTTCCAGTGCTCTGTCTCACTGTCTGTGTCAGTTTCACAAGCAGCGTCCTGCTAGTCAACACAGTACAGCATGGGAGGAGTCATCCTGCTGATTAAAACTCAGAGGACACTGCTTTAACATTCAGAAGAGAGGACAGATGACTGGGACGTACTGTGAGAAACATAAGATCAGCAATGAGAAGGAAACTACTGGGCTCTGTTTTAGAGATGCTCAAACTCAAATTTCACTTTGGAGCCACAAGGTCTATCATAAGTAAAGTGGCCTTCTCCTCTGCAGACGTTAGCAGCAGGTGGTCTGGGTCAACTTCTAAACCCACTGTAGGAAGCAAATAAGCATGTGTTTCATGAAAATCCTCTACAACTGTTTTTAACCTGGCGCCCTGCTAAGCAGGTAACTTCAATCAATTTCAAGTGGCATTGTGCTACATCACAAGAAGGATAACTGTAGCTAACACTTGGATGTAGCACAGATGGGGATAGAGACAGCCTGGCAAAAACACTCAAGGTAAATTATTAAAAGAATACAAATATTCCCATCAAAGTCCAAAAACACATGCCCTGTTTCCATGGCAGATCTGTGTACTGATGAGAAGTGAAGAGGTGAGGGTGGGGCATGAAAACCAGAAGTGGGGGAGTCATATGTAGAAAAGAACCAGAAGGAGCATGTTTGGAGGCATGTCCCACTCCTGAAATTCAGATTCTTTATCTCCAATAGATGTGGATGCTGATCTGCCTGGCTTTGTGGTTGTCTGGTCTCGTTCAGTGTTTTTGCATACAGTATGCAGGCAAACATCTCACAGGAAGATTAAAGGCTTTCCCATTGCATGAAATGATTGAGGAGTTTTACTCCTTTAGTGTCCTTCACGTGTCCTTCAGTGTACACATGAAGTGTTGAGTTTGCTTTAACAAATCAAACTGACTGAATTAGAAAGGCTTGCCTCTTACTGCAGCCATTAGCAGGCAGCTCGTCCAACTCTGTATTGTATTAACACTGCCAAGGTTCATCTGTACAGTGCTCGAGAGAGAGCTGTCAACGGATTCTAGACAGAAGAGAACACGCCGTTTAAATGTTAGTTTTACCGAACGCTTAGTGTTGATTATATATCATCATGACAAACATCCCTTTGGTCTTTGTTACAGAGATCAAAACTAGTAAAACCGTTTCATTCTGCAGTGTAAGTGTATCAGCTGAGGATTGTGGAAGTGTTATTTTGATGTGGTCTGATATCACACTGTACCTGTTTGCTGTGGATCGTTTGAAACACATGTCAGGTTTGGGGCTGCAGTTAATTGGCCGTCTCACACTAGGACACATTAAGAAAGAGGAAGTTCAGAAAATGAATGATTTTCCCCAGTTTAAGACTTCTTACCAAGGTTTTTGTGGATATGCAGATTTACAAGTTGACAAAGAGCACCTGAGAAGAGTTGTAATGGGGAACAAAGACCAACAAACAAAGTGGAATACATTACAGGGGTCAAAGTTGTTGACCCCTGTAATGAGACACATGTCATGCCTGTGTATCCAGCCTCTATCTGAGACAAGGAGGGGACCTCAGGAAATTCATGTTCTCAGGTCTTGTAGTAGTTTGTGTAACTCAGGTAGTACGCTGCAGGAGCTGTTACTTTGAACACAGTAGAATCGAACATGTTTCACAACACAAACCAAGCCATCACCTGAGAAGGCTTGCCACAGTCCGTATATGACAACGCAAAGGGATGACTCTTCCTCAGAGTGCAAAGATTAATCCAAGCTACATAACAAAGGTGCAGGACAGACTGCACCACTACAGCTGCTTGGTGGATGCAGATTTGTGACTCATTGGGCGGGTGGGGGTCAAGTCTTCAATATTTACAAAGGTAGGATTTTCTTTCAGGACTCTGATGTACAAAATAAATACCAAATAATCTGCAATAATGAACACACATCGATTCATTCTCAGAATGATGGAAAGGTTATGCTACTTAAGTCTGAACAACAACACAGAGTAACAGTAACACAGCATGAGTATAAGGATGGACAGAGACGTCGGTACAGCAGAAAACGTAGCTGCTAGAAAAATATGTTGAAGATACAGTTGTGTGTTGATGCCTCTCGCGATGAACAATAACTTTATTCTGTAGCCATCGGTAGTTTGGCTCAGTTGTACATAAAGATGAAGTGAATTAAATTAAGAACTAATATATTAATGCTTTCCACATCATGTAATAAATACCAAATAAATATTCCAAATGTCCGCCTGTTTGATGTAGCACTCAGGGGTTAATAGTAGCTTCAGTAACTGCAGCAGGAGTGAACCTCAAAAACATCAAATGAAGCGGATAACTTTCATTTGTGGCTGTGAATTGTACTTTTCATTCTTTAAATCATTTGTATCACGTAGCAGTGTTTTGTAATTATGTCTTTTTGGAGCGATAAGAAACGGATCAAGTTCATAAAGATCCAAAGAGGTCCCTCTGTGCAGGTGGGGTCAGGCTGCACAGAGTGCAGTGCACTTACCTCACTGATTAGGATGCACCTTATCTACATCATGTGATTGTTGGCCTTCGCTCGCCCATGTTGTAGCTTGCAATATAAAGCACCTCAAGGCAAAAAATAAAATAATTGAACGTATCTATGTGGACTCTTTCAGATCAACACGTGTGGCTGTTCCAGTAACAGTGAGTACTGGAGGTCATTGTATACAGTGTGTGGTACTGATGTCTGCACAGCCGGAGTGAAGCTGGACGCACAAAGGTTAGTGTGGACACGGCTTATGGATCATGACTTCTGGTGCTACATTCATGACCCAGGAGACAAAACGAAGATGCTAACCTGACACTCGCAGTGCTAAAGAGGGGCAGAAGAATATTTTCTTTCAGTTGAAATATGTCCCTGTGTGACCACCATACATTTGGCCTGGTTCTAAAACACACTTTCAAAACTGCCAGTTTACCTGATTGGATGTAACTCTTTAACAAAGTCAACAGAATTAAGGAGCCTCACAGTTGTCCTGCAATATCAGAAGAATATTGATCCAGGACTGTGACTGACCAGTCAGCTTGTGCTTTGATGAGCTCATCCAATAACTGCAAGGTTGGCAGTTTGATCCACACCTCCTCGAGTTCACAGACTAAACTGTCTTTGGATAGCAGACTGGACATTTCCAGTGTCTTTCACGATTACGTTCACGGCAGGACACATTGAATTCAAACTTCTTCCTTTTGCAGTTTTTCCCACATTCCGATAACATGATGGCGATGATTCCCATATTAGTGTGGGAACCATTGTCCTCGAACCCTGTCAGCTAGACATGAATGTAGCACAAGCCCACATGCTAATTAGGGAATTCACTGTTTTTTAGTGCGCTGGTGTTTCTCGAGCAAACCTATCACATTTCTCTCGCACTAAGTTTATGACCATGCTTCAGAACAACGTTGGGTTTAATTAACCACATACTGTAACTGAGCACAAAGCATGAAACAGCTTTACCCAGCAAAAGCATTTTGAACAACTGCAACACAGGATAAGAGGGAACACCTGCAACAAAGTCCAAGGCAAACCACCTTGGGACTGAACCTGCTAAAAAGAAGCCCACAATGTGTACTTTTACTAACCAGATGGAACCAAAAATGGTATGAAGGAGGTGATAGTGCATAGATTTGCAGGGCACTAAAATGTGTGCCAGGACTTTATACAGCATTCGTTAAGTTTCACGGACTCCTCTATCAGCTGTGGAAAAACTAAAATCTTTCATTGCCTAAATATCAATATGATAAACATATCTGCCGGCATCCTATGGTTAGAAGCTGATATGTTACAGGATGTGGCCAGAGTGTGTATGTATATTTAACCTCTGTGACTACTTTACTTGGTTACGCAGAGGTATGCCGGGCACGGGGGAGGTTATCGGGAAGCAGAGCTGAGTCACAAACCAAAAAATCTCTAAAGAACGTTTGATGCCTCCCGAAGGCACACTTCAAGTCTGTGTGGGTAAAGGGCAGGCAGAGCGCAAAGGAAAACGAGCATCGTTCACTTTCTCCAGATGTGTCCATGGACCATATTGTTAGAACTGGAAAAATAAATTAAAGGCTTGTGGTCGCATCTTTTTCCACGTTACCTGCAGAGGAGAGCCTAGACAGTCTCCAGACTGGTGCCACTGCTGCTTTCACTGTGTGTAATGTGTTTCATATACTCATAGAATCATGTGTGTGGTTCTATCATAACAAATCAGAGAGTCCAAGTTCCCCGTGTGCGCTGTTGAGCCGCTATGCCAGCGAGTAGATGGCATTCACAGGCGAAGTGGCCTCGGAGCTCTCGTTGCCCTCCGTCTCGTCCTTGTCCTTCTTCACTGTGTATTGGCCGATGAAAGAACCGTCTTCGTTGAACTGCCCGTCTCCTCCCTCGCCGTAGTCCACCAGGCTGTCGTCGCTTTCCTTTACGTTGCCATCCAGTGAAGTCTGGCTGCCCTGCAGAGGCTTGTTGTCCTCGTCGCTGCTGCAGGGGCAATGAAACAGCAATGTTAGAAGCTCAAACGGCTCCAGGCTCTCACAATAGCATCAGGTGGACCTGTTTAGCTTCAGGACCCTGTAACACACTATAAGGGGAAAGTAAAGATGTAAAGAAGAGGCAAATGTTTTTTGTAAGTTTAATGTTTTTTGATGTTTCTCTTTATTTTTGGCAGATAAGTTGGCTGAATATCTTTTCCTCAAACAACTAGACCGGGTCTGTTTTAGAACATATACAGCACACATGCAGCACACTGCTATTATCTGAAGTTATCAATGTAGTTTGCAATTGTTGCCCAAAGGTCTGACAGTACAGCAATCCTTTGAGTTCTTAAGCTGCCAACTGTATCAGTGGGAGTATTGATTCAACCCATTTTGCTGCCATATATGCCCCTCTTAAAAAAACACTTACCCCATATTTGCACCAGGACTAAATTATTCACTAATGCTCTTTAAGCTTGCCTTCAACAAGTCCTTCACTAGAGGCATGTACAAAGAAGCCAGCATACACCACATCCATGTGTGAGAGCTTTGGAAACATCTTCTCTTCACATCTTAAATAATCAGGCCCCATCTTATCTTAATGACCTCGTAGTACCATATCACCCTATTAGAGCACTTCGCTCTCGCTCTGCAGGCCTACTTGTTGTTCCTAGAGTATTTAAAAGTAGAATGGGAGGCAGAGCCTTCAGTTTTCAGGCCCCTCTTCTGTGGAACCAGCTTCCAGTTTGGATTCAGGAGACAGACACTATCTCTACTTTCAAGATTAGGCTTCAAACTTTCCTTTTTGCTAAAGCATATAGTTAGGGCTGGACCAGGTGACCCTGAATCCTCCCTTAGTTATGCTGCAGTATGTGTTTATACACCTCTACTGCATTTAATCATTAGTTATTATTAATCTCTTGGTTTCTTCCACAATGTGTCTTTCGTCCTGCCCCCCTGTCCTCACCACACCCCCTCCCTGAGGCTCTGCTTGAAGTTTCTTCCTGTTAAAATAGTTTTTCCTTCCCACGATGGTCACAGGGGGGCGTTGTCAGACTGTACGGTCTCAGCACCTAAAGGACCTTGACTTGAGTCTTGTGGTGATTTGGTGCTACATAAATAAAACTGAACTGAATTGTTCTTTCAGCTCCAATGCTGTTTCACAGTCTAAGAACAAGTGAAGAAGAAATATGGAAACTAAACTCAAATGTAGGAGCAGATTTTAAAGAAGCTCAGCAAGTACAAACACAGGACTGTGCAAGGGTCCTGAGCTGCCCCCATTTCTTTACACTTTGCTGGGAAAAATGGGAAATAGGTGTAGCAGTTTATTGAAACATGGAAAGATGACTGAAAAGTACACAATTACAGGGGAAAACAGAGTTGGTACAAACAAACACTAGTCAATGACCGCTTCCATTGTTCAGCACAGCCTGAACTCTGTTACCTAAGCCTTCTGTAGTCCTTAGTTGTTTAGTTGTTAGTCTTGTAGCGTTTAGTCGTCCTCAGGGATGGCTTCCCAGGCTTCTTGAAAGACACTGGAGAGTGCTCCTCTATCTGCCTTTGGTTCTGTCGAGATGATCCCACTCTACACAATTCATGCTGAAGTCCAGGAGAGACTAGTCCACCACTGATACTCTTCCACAGTGTCTATCCAGCTATGCTTTTACTGCAGTGGCCGTGTCTTTGGGCTCATTATGCAGAAAAATGAAGCTGTTGCCAATCAGATTCCAGATGTCACTGTGTAGTTGATTAAAATCTGAAAGTACTTCTCTGTGTTCATAATTCCATCATTTCTGGGAAGAGCCCATCACCACTGGCTGAAATACAGCCCTACACTGTGACAGAGCCTCTTGCATGTTTTACAGGCACCTGCTCACTGCTGCACATCTCTCTTGACTTCGTCCATACATATTAATGACAATTTCAGACAAAAATGTCAAAATTAGGCTCAGAAACCTGCTGCTTTTCAATCCAGGTCTTATGTAATCTGGCATATCTCAGCCTTTTCTCCCCATTTCCTTTCCTTAACAATGGTTTATTAGAAAAGTTACCTCCTGGTTGTGGCTCAAGGAGAGCAGGTCATCAACTAATGGGGAGGGTTAGTGGTTTAATCCCTGGCTGCTCCAGTCTGCATGTCAAATCGTGGCAACATACCAACCCCAGGTTGCTCTCTGATGTATTTTTTATCTAAATAAATAAATACACATATTAAACTTTAAAATAAAGACAGGATTTCATATTGGTTCTTTATCTCTTACATGTACAGAACACTGGTTGTCAACTAGGTGATGTTTTAAAACTTAAGACCAGTGGAAGAAAATCTAGTGGAAGCAAAATGTAAAGAAATAAGGGCTGGTTGAAGATGTATGATCCTACAGTAGGCCTCCTGTAGGATCATACAGCCTATTAATGCCCATACAACAATAACATTTTTGTAAGATTGTTTGCAGCCGAAAAAGAAAAAGGCTCAGCACTATCTGCTGCGTGAGAGAATCTGCAGGAAGGGTGGCACAGTGTTCACGAGCATTTCTTCATCAGTAGCATCTCTGCTCTGCAGCAGGCTGTGTAGTACAGAGCAGGGAGTAGCCGACTGCTTATGTAGCACTGAAAAGCCAAGGTCAACCCTGAAGATAAACCCCAAACAAGCTTCGTCGTGCAGGTCTCAGATAATGAGCTCTGGTCACACACACACACACACACACACACACACACACACACACACACACAATAATCCAGGCAGCATCTTCTCAGAAATAATTTGAAAACCCAAATAAACAAACATGTCCTTTAACTATGACACTGTGCATGCTAAAGTATTTAAAAATGAAATCTGGGCAGCATCTGTATTGCATGCTTGATTTCATCTCTGATGTCTCCTAACAGATTTTAACAGGCAGGAGAATTTCATGCATAGTTATACACAGCTGTACGCTAGCATTAACCTTGTTATTAAACCAGTAGCATGACAGAAGAAAAAAGAGTGCATTTGAAGGATGCAAAGGTAAGATGTTCTTATCTCCTTTTGTGTGTTCAGACGCTCACCCCAGAGGACACAATCTACACTCTCAGAACGGCCACGCTTTATACCAAAGGACATTTGCAATATATATATATATATGTATATGTGTATATATGTGTGGATACATTTTAGCAAACAAAAACAAGCAAAAACTGAAAGAAAAAACATGACCAAAGCAAATTCAAGGCCAAAAAATAAAAACAAAAAATGAAGAAGCAGGAAGGAAAAAAGCAACACTTTCTGAGCTGAGAAGGAAAAGATGGTAGAAGATGATTATATAAGTATTTTTTATTCTGACAAGTTTGTGACCTGCTGAACAGATCAAACATGAATGTATACTGAGCGAAGTATCCAACGGCACAGTGACAGTTGTGTCATCCACACTACTGCTTGGCACAGTTTCTGGTGAAGACAGCCTTAGACCTTCAAACTAAATGATGACATGTTGGCTGAAGGGAAACCGACACGTCCTTATGTGTCAGTGGTACTTGATTAGGAAGCCTCTTCTCTTCAGAGGAACAAAGGAATGAATGTACTCAAAGTCTGCAGTGTAGAACAGAAGCGCAGGAAAAAGTAACAACATCGTTCTTTGACGTTCCCGCCACGCCCAAGCAGACGAGTGAAAATTATGCCTCGATCATGTTTTGGTGTCTTTTCTCTCTTTGCGTGTGATAAGTGCTGGTAATGGACAAACCAATACGACTATCTGTACGTCCATTTAGGCTGAGAGTAGTTTGATGTTTAAAGGCACACAGAAAGAAAACTTTAATGCTTACGCAGCCTCTTTGACAAAATGACAGGACTACAGAGTGCAGCGATTTGTGTTAAACAAAAAGTCAGAAAAATAAATACTCAAGTAAACCACAGTTACTTGAGTATTCTAAGGAAGTGTTTGTGCTTCGGTACTTCCCAGCTCTGTGAGAAGCGCCACTCCAAAAGCAAGCCCAACTTAACGACAGCAGAAACGAACATGCTTCTTCCAGCCGGGTTCAAAAGTGGTTTTGGCCTCGATTCCTGTTAATGGAAACTTTACTGGGGCGATTTTTCCAGTGTAAAGTGGGTGCCACATTGTCCAGTTCAGCATTTGTTTTTAATCAAATGAAGCATCATGCAGGCTACTTTCACCCACTGGTTAGGTTTAGGCACTGAAACCATCTGGTTCGATTCACCAAAAAGATGATAGTTTGTTTAAAATGGCAATCCTAACCTTTTATGTATTTAAAATATAAATACATACAACCAAATGAAACCAAATTCTTTATATTTGATATAAATGTTTTCTCAGTGAACACTGAGATCTGCTCTGTGAGGCCTGAAAGTGTACAGACCTCGTAGATTAGCAGTAAATTTAAAAGAGAACTTTTTATTTACTTAGCTGTGAGTTGGCATCTTTTTATTTAAAGAGAGGCTGTTTTAAATGTTGCTCTTTGCATGATAAAGACATGAATTAAGTGGTGGAGTGCTTGGATCTGTTGCCTTATACCGAGAAGGATATCAAACTGTGCATGTTCTCCTTGTGCCTGCATTCCTGGTTTGTTCCCACAGTCTAGAAAAACACATCTTAGGTTAGCTGGCGATTCTAAATCAGTCATGAATGTAAGGTAGATAAAATGAATGAGTGTAGTTCAATGTGGCTGCATGCTGGGCAAAGATAAGAAACCCAAAGAGCCTCCAATCCACAGGCAGATACGCCGTGTACAAAATCAAAAGTCGTTTGTTGTGCCTTGCTTTGTAGTGGACGCTTAGTTCCTGTTGCCTAGGTAACCTTCTCAATCGGTCACCATGGAGCGGAGCAACGTTTAGGAACAAACAGCAGCTTGACCACTGACTCTGGTCTCTGTCCACATGGAAAAGATATTTATAACTCTTATACAGTTTGTCTGTGTGAAACTTGTAAGAAAAGCATACAAGAGTGAAAACAGATATAAGATCCCTTGAAAAATGAGATAATGAAACTTGTATGTTTTGGATACTAAAACAATGTATGAAAGTAGTAAGAAAGTGGCCACTTTCATGAGTAAATCATAGAAGTTTTTACTATTTCTTTTCCATATGGGAAGTTACAAAGCTGTGAACCACTTCCTGTGTGGCACAGCAACACAACTAACAAAGGAAGTCAACCAACTAAGTACACACTCCAAGAGCGTGTGACCATGTGGACTGTCACAACGAAGCCCTGTAGCATGAAAGGCCTCTGTCGCCTCGGCTCATTTCTGGAAGCACTGCTCTCCAGCTACTGCTGCTAACAGGCAGCACTGTTCTTTTTAAAAACTGTGGGGACAATACCAGGAGACGTTTGGGACAAAGGACAGGCTCTTCTTGCAGAGAGGAAAATCTGCATTCCTAATTTATTTCTACTAAAATTTGAGATACCGCTAGAATCAGAGCTTTGTTGTGTTTTGGGCAAGAACAGCTGGTCATAACTGACGGAGCAAA
Organism: Copadichromis virginalis; assembly: GCF_057382275.1. Taxonomy (NCBI): domain Eukaryota; kingdom Metazoa; phylum Chordata; class Actinopteri; order Cichliformes; family Cichlidae; genus Copadichromis; species Copadichromis virginalis. Next base: position 1,701,260 of record NC_140622.1, read on the forward strand.
TACAAATTCTGTTTCCATTTTTTCCTGAATATTACATTAAATGCAGTCCAGATGGAGTGTTACTGCTCACATCATGGACTTAAACTGCACCCTCTTTGCAGGCTGACCCAAAAGCCAACAATGCAGGCATGTTGTCAAGTCTCCAAACATGCTACACCTTATCCTGTTCTTACCCCCACCCTCACACCGCTTACCCCTACATGCTCAGGCCAAAAGACTTTGCTGAAAACCAAAGTACCTGTTCTCGTTCTCGTTCCTGTCATGGACAGATGACCCATTTCAGCATTGGGGGAGAGAGAGGGACAAGATGTGAGGAACCACATAAGACGGCAGGAAGGAAGGAAGGAAGGAAGGAAGGAAGGAAGACAAGTTCCACATTGTGCATGCATGGGTTAGTGTAAAAACACACAGCTGAATGGGCTGGACCCTGAGCTGTTCACTGACAGAAAACAGGTTCTGGAGGAGGAAACACATCATTAAGCACAGCATGCTGGGGTCAAACGCTCATTGCACCTCTCGAAGTTACCCTGAACACACAGTGTGAGTCAAAAAACAGCAGCTGTCATTCTAAGTACAAGCCCAGTTATGAACGTTATGTGGGACCCATTTGTGTGATTTAATGGACCCATTTAGGACCCGGGGTCACAAATGAAATTCTGATGTTAAAGTTGTGGTGATGAAAGTTAAGATGCCCTCTCACACAGCTCAGTTAGAACACGTCCACTTCAGATTTAGGAAGCAGGTTAAACTTAAAAGGTCTTTAGTCTAAAGGGACTGTTGGCAAATTAAGGGACAGGTTCATTCGTCATGAAGAAGAATGAGGCCACAGAGCTCAGTGGAACCTGGAAGGAGCAAAAGATGCAACTTACCACATGTCCTTGACATTACACAGAAGCCTTTACACAGTACATGGTATCGAGTTTGAATATATTTGTGTGCGCACTTCAGAGAGAAACACGGACGTGTTCAAATCTAGATAAAGGGTGTAGCTGGGTCAGGAGATCGTCTAACTCTGCTCCTTCAAAGAGTCGCGCACACCAGTCTGAATGTGCACACACTCCAACACACACTTTACTGCACTTGTGTTATTGCTGTTCCAGAAGTTTTACTCATAACTAGCTACACTTACAACCAAATTTCCCCTTGTGGGACAATTAAAGGATTATTCTATTCTATTCTATTCTATTCTATTCTATTCTATTCTATTCTAACCAACTACCAGCAAGGAGAATGTGCAAGAAAAATGTGCCAGACGTGGTCTGAACACTAACTTGTGTTTACAAGTTATTCACATGTATGTTGTTAGAATAGTGAGCAGCTTTATGTACACATCACGCTTCACTTCAAACACTCTAGTCTTAAGGATCAATCAGTCACAGAGTAGGAGGAGCCTCACCCTAACCCTGGCCTCAACAGAAAGGCGCTAACACGGAGCTAACCCCTGTGCATGCTGTTCCCCACAGAGCTCAGCTGTAGGTGTACTCAGACTGAACTCCCTTTAGAAACTGGCACCAACATTGGGCTGATGCTTTTACAGTAATAATTAAAGAAGCTGGACACAGCTGCCATTTCAATTCAAATGTTGAAAGACGTTTCATTTGGCTTTCCTCTAAGCAGCAGTGCTTCGTGGTCTTATAGTGTTTCTGGTTCAGTTCTTTATTGCTTAAATTTTAAACTCAGGCTATGTAACGTTGGTACATATGCAGGTTCATTACTGAAGGGGCTGCAGACCACCGTGACTGATAACTGCTGACGAGCTTTACATGAGCATATAACAGGAATAGTAATGCAGAACAAGCTATTTATACTTACTGGTAATCAAAGGATCCATCCTGGTCTTTTTGATCCACCGCGTCCAAGGGGAGATCTTTTTTATCTCGCACTGCCAAGGAAGACAACAAAGGTGTTAGGCTGCAGCTGTTCGAGTCAACAGATTTTCAGGGCTTTATGTTGAAAATACAATCATTTAGTTAGTCCCCATCTGCTGGTTTAGTTGCTTTCAGTTGTCACATACTAAGTTTACACTGTGTACTGTGTATAGAGTGTATGAACAACGAGTGTGGGCTCGTCCTATATGAAGCAGCTCACTCCAAGGCTTTGTTCAGTTGCTGCCAATTAAACAAGAATTCACATGTTCAGGTCATTTAGTGACATTTCTTCAGGCCGAGTGGAACATGGAACACAGAGCATTTATGTGAAGGGACAGTCAAGCCTGTTTTAGTAGCAGTTGCATTATGTTGGGTTTGCAGAGAGAGGATCAGGGCCACTGGGGAAAAGGTTTCTTTCTCTTTCCCAGTGACCCTGATCCTCTTCAGTAGCTTTGTGAGTTGGTCAGATTTGTTAAAAACGTTTAGTTTTAGTTCCACATGCCTCACTGAAGTCAGTCTCTGTTATTGGTCACTGGTCTGTTATATTAGTTTGTCACTGAGTCAGCACCTACCCAGAGCCTTTGTGAAACAGCTCATGTAGCCACCACCTGGACATTACAAAAACTGTAAAACATTAACAATACTCTGATTTAAGTCATTCATGGCCATTACGTTATAATACACAAAACAGCAATCCAGCTAAATGCTGTAAAACCTCGAAACCCTGATTTTAAATTCTGAGTTTTCCATCATCATATTTGTCATGTCTGTTTCCAACTTGTTCATGCACACAGCAGCTGGCTGTCCTCCCGGTACTGACTGATCAGCTGGAGTCAGGCTGCCTGCTGCGACTCTGGCTGCTAACAACAACAAGCTGTGCAAAGAGAAACCTACAAATCCCTCACAGCAGATATTCACCCCTCTTCATTTCCTCCTGTTCCCAAAGGTTTGTTGTTGTTCCTTTAACCTTCCTGCCTTCTTGGGACCTTTTTGTGCCACTGCTATGTGTTAAATGGCTGCCATTTCCACTGTGTTCAGTGGAATATAACCAAACTTGCCACAGGATAGTTTTTACCTGTCAATGTTAATATTCCAGTGTGAATTCCTTAAATCAGCCTAAAATGGCTGAGCAGCAGAAATCCCCACACCCATCACCCTGGGGACCATTTTCTGCCCATTGACTTCCATTATAAACGCTATTTTTCAACCCCAAATTATCATCATATGATTTTATTTTTTCTTCTTTTCTTGGATGTCAATGAAGACTCAGGGCCTTGAAGTTTTAATTTTTAAATTGCAAAAAAAATGCAAGAAAAATAATGGCAGGTCAAAATGTATGTTGGTGCCAATCTTTGGTCCATCTAAAGGCCTACTTATAATGACAATCACATATTACTTCAACTGGTTTTTTGTGGAAATATTTAGTTTCGTTTTTTGGTTTTTGGGGCTTATAACACAGGGCGCTCATAAGATAAGATAAGATAAGATAACTCTTTATTGTCATTGCACAGTCATACATAGTACAGTAGTACAATGAAATTGGAAAAACTGTCCTACGTCGGCACTACATATAACACAACACGACACGATATGACACATCACAACGTAACAAACAACACAACACAGTATATTAACTTAGTATAAAAAAGAAGAATAAGTGTATGTGTATTGCACACTGTTATTATTGCACATTAATTATTATTGCACCTTGTTATAAATATAAATATTATTGTTATTGTTTTAAACATTGTTACCTCCCCCTAAAAAGTCCAGGGAGGTATCCAGTCAGGTCAGCTATTTACATTGATCAGGGCTATTGCGCTGTTGTAAAAGCTGTCCTTGAGTCTATTTGTTCGGGACCTCAGCAGCCTGAACCTCCTGCCAGACGGCAGCAGCTTAAACACCCGGTGTCCTGGGTGTGTGCAGTCCCGTAGGATGCTGCGTGCCCTCTTGAGACAGCGAGTGCTGTACAGGTCCTTCAGGGAGGGAAGAGGATGTCCAATGATTTTTTTGGGCCATGTTGATGACCCTCTGGAGTGCCTTTCTGTGTGCTGTGGTGCAGCTGGAGAACCACACACCGATGCAATATGTCAGCACACTTTCAATGGAGCAGCGGTAGAAGACGGTCAGCAGCTCCTTCTTCAGGTCCATTTTTCTGAGGATTCTCAGAAAGTGGAGACGCTGTTGGGCCTTCTTTAAGACCACAGAGGTGTTAGAGCTCCATTGGAGGTCTGTGTCTATGTGCACACCCAGAAACTTGAAACTGGAGACCCTTTCCACGCACTCCCCATTGATGCTGACAGGCTGCAGCTCGGACTTCCTCCTTCTGAAGTCAACTACCAGTTCTTTTGTTTTGGTGGTATTGAGGTCCAGGTTGTTGTCTGCACACCAATCTGACAGCCTCTGAACTTCAGCTCTGTATGCAGTCTCATCTCCCCCTGAGATGAGCCCCACCACAGTGGTATCATCTGCAAACTTGATGACTGTGTTGTCTGGGTGGGAACTAACACAGTCATGTGTGTACAGAGTGTACAGTAGGGGACTCAGTACACAGCCTTGTGGAGAGCCGGTGTTGAGGCTGAGGGCTGAGGAAAGATGAGGCCCCACTCTAACTCTCTGTACACGGTCTGAGAGGAAGTCTCTGATCCAGCGGCAGGTGGTGGAAGGAAGTCCAGTTTCCAGCAGTTTATCTATTAGTCTGTCCGGGAGTATCGTATTGAAAGCAGAGCTAAAGTCAACAAAGAGCAGCCTGGCGTAACGGCCCTGCACTTCCAGGTGAGAGATGGTGGTGTGGAGCGTTGTAGCGATGGCATCTTCAGTTGATCTGTTAGCTCTGTATGCAAACTGGAGCGGGTCGAGTGTGGGTGGCAGGCAGGACATGATGTGACGTCGGACCAGTTTCTCAAAGCACTTCATTATAACAGGTGTTAGAGCAACTGGTCGGTAGTCGTTGAGGTTGCTAATGTTAGTACGCTTTGGCAGTGGGACAATTGTGGCTGACTTTAGGCACGGCGGGATGCAGGACTGGGACAGTGAAGTGTTGAAGATCTTAGTGAAGACCCCAGCCAGCTGGTCTGCACACTCTTTTAGGACCTTTGCGGTTACCCCATCTGGTCCGGTGGCCTTCCTGGGGTTCACTGCCCTCAGTGTGCGCCTCACCTCATATTCCTGCACTATGAGGCTTGGGCTGCTGCTGTCCGATGTTTTTGCTGCTGCTGCCTCTGGTCCCTTCACCTCAAAGCGTGCGAAGAAGTGGTTCAGCTCCTCTGCAAGCTCCGCGTTACCCTCAGTCAACGTGGTATTGCCAGGTTTGTAGTTGGTTAAGTGCTGAACTCCCTGCCATACCTGTCGTGAGTTGTTGGTGGTGAAGTGGTCTTCGATCCTTCTCTTGTACGCTGCCTTGGCCTCTCTGATGCCTCTTTTCAACTGAGATCTGGCTGCACTGTACTGCATACCATCACCGGATCTAAAAGCGGCGTCACGTTGCTTCAGCAGGACCTGGACCTCTTTAGTCATCCAGGGTTTCTGGTTGGAATACACCCGGAGACGTTTGTCCACAGTGACACTGTTGACACAGAAGTTAATATATGAGAGCACTGATGTTGTGTGCTCTTCAAGGTCCTGATGTTCGAACACGCTCCAGTCTGTGTTTTCAAAACAGTCCTGCAGCTGATGTGATGCACCTTCTGGCCAGGTTTTCACAGTTTTTGTGACTGGGGGGGCTCTTCTCCTAATGGGAGTGTATGCAGGGATCAACAGCATGGACATGTGGTCTGACAAACCTAGATGTGGTAGAGGGGTTGCTCTGTAGCCTTTTTGGATGTTGCTGTAGGCTTTATCCAATATGTTTTTCCCCCTCGTTGCACATTTAATATGCTGTTCAAATCTGGGGAATACTGACCTTAAATCAGCATGGTTGAAGTCCCCAGCTATAATGTGCACTGCGTTTGGATGGGAGTTCTGCTGGTTGCTTATTGTCTTGTGCAGCTCCTCCATGGCAGAGTTAGCATTAGCATCGGGTGGTACATACACGGCCGTTACCATGACAACAGTAAACTCGCGAGGTATGTAGACGGGTCTGCACTTCACAGTCAAGTATTCCAAATCCGGGGAACAGTGGCTGTCTACAGTCTTTGTGTTTTTGCACCAGCTGTCATTGGTGTAGATGCATAAACCCCCTCCTTTGATCTTACCGGAGTGGCCGTTCCTGTCGTGACGGTGAACCGTGCGGCCTGCTAGCTCAATAGCCGAGTCCGGAATTGATGGCTGCAGCCAAGTCTCTGTGAGTAATATTATGCTGCTGTCCCGTACACACTTATTGACTGCAATTTGTAATCTCAGTTCGTCGATTTTGTTGGTTATGGACCTGACGTTGGAGAGGAAAATACTCGGAAGCGGTGGCTTAAATGGCATGTAATAACACTGGGATTTGAAGGGTTAAAACAACGAAAATATAATTAAAACTTTACATGAATATTTCAGGGAGAAGTAGTTTTACAAGGTTGGCTAATTTAAAGTGGAATAAAATATGGATATATGGTCTTTTTATGGCGTGGCTGAGAATGGTCCCTAGGGTGATGGGTGTGAGTTTTTTAAAGGATGGCAGGAGGGTTAAAACAAACGAGTTCTGTAAAGCTCAGTATTGAACCTCTAGGCGGGGCAGCCGTCTTCACAAAATTGGATGTAAGGAATCATCTTTATCATCATCTCTTGGTCAGAGTGAGAAACAAATGGAAAGCTGACCGCTCTTCCTCCATACTGCGCTGAAAGATATCTAAGAAGACTTCAGTCACCTCGTGTTGTCTTGTCCAGAGACCCCGTCTGAAACCACCCACCCATTTTCACTTATCAAAAGAAATATTTAAATAAAAAAGACCAGTGTGCTTTCCTTTCTTTAAAAAAGTGCATGACAATATTGATTCATGTTTTGATGTTGTCAAAGGTAAACACATGAGTTCACAGCGCAGTGTGCCACTCGCCCTTTGGTAAGCAGCTGTTCTTCCTCTCGTCATAGCTGCTTCAGTAAAACAATATTTATTTATACTTTAAGCCAATGAAGAGCACATATTTACAATCCACAGCAAAAGAAGATCAATCAGGTATTGTTTTCTTATTTTCTACACACACGTGTCTGTTTGTATTACTCAGAAATCCCTTTGTGTTAGGACGGCACCAGCACAGAAACACAGGCCCAGCCACAGTCCTGGGAAAACAGACTGTATGTCAAAGCAGACAGCTTCACACCACACTGGCATTCCTTGAATTCAGTGGACAGACGGAAAAAGTCAAGGTGGTAGTTTAGTGGCCCATCAGGAAACAAGAGCACCTTCAACACGCTGAATGTTTGCATGAGATGCATCATCACCTGGTCACCAGAGGAGCTGCAAGAACAGACCTCTGCCTGGGTGCAGACACAGCAAAGTAAGACTAGCTTACATTCGCTCAGAGCAAAGATTCCTTTCAGGCTCACTGCTTGTTGTTTGTTGAAGGTTTGATTCACTACAATACACAGACCTGCTTCTTGAACCCAGATGCTTCAGAAAATGCTCTGCTGATGAAACCTCAACAACATCCTTCCACCCAGACGTGTAATGGCATGAGGCGTGGGAGATGGAATCAGTAACTAGCTCTAACTATGTCCTTGTAGCCACATATGACAGCACTGGCTAAAATACCCACGACTCTCAAGACCATTAAGACCATTGATCTTCTTAAAGGAAACTACCTGGATGAACTGTGATATTACTGACATATTCTTCCTCTCGGCATTAAAGAATATTCAGTCTCTGTGTGGCGCCACAAATTCAATAATCACTTCTTCCCACTGTCTGCACGATTTCACTCAAGAGAATAGACTTGCATAAGAATGCTGTGGGAAGCTTACCTGGGTACTTTCCTCCACGACTCCGCTTGATGAAACAGACGATGAGGAGGATCAGGATGATAAGGGCGATGGCGCACATCAATCCGATGAACCAGCCCTGCGTGGCTATGTCTACCTGGTCTATGTAGGCTGGAGTCGTGTCAGAGAGACAAACAAGACGAGACAGTGGACAAGAAAGAAGAACGCAAAGAGAGTTAGTATTTATCTGAGGAGGGTTAGGGTTAACCCCCTAACCCATCCCAGAGCGCTCAGCAGACGTCAACAGCTCAGAACCAATATGTCATCATTTCCCCAAAAACAGTGAGGATGATGCAGTGAACATGATCCTGTCCATGTCAAGTGATTGCCTAAAAATTCACACACTGTGTGATTTAATCTGAAAAATGTACTTTTTTCCCAACAAGTCAGGGACTTTGTTTCACAGCTGCCACAGTCACTGTGTAAGCCTGCATGAGGAGTTTCTCTGCTGGTTGACAAACTGTACCAACCGCCTACCAAGATCAGTCATTTTTACCGGTGCTTGATTTATCCCAGCTTCATGTTCATGTCCCATATTTGGGACTTGAGCTGACAGCTTGTTTTAGTCATTAGTCTTAACTCACCAGAAGGATACCGCACTGGTCAAAAGTTTTGGAACACCCTGATTTTTCCAGTAATTTATTGCAGTTCAAGTCATCCAAGTCCAACGAATAGATCGAAATGGTACAAAGGGAAGTGGTTAAAAACAAAGCTTACCCCAAACTGAAAACTAATGTGCACATACGAAAAGGCCTTTTTCAGGGACAACATGGGCTAACAGTTTAAATCTGTTCTGCAGCAATGGAGGCTGATCAAGCCTTGAAAGCTGCTGCTGGTACTTCCTACAGCTGTTCCAGCTTTTCTGGATTACTCCCCCCTCTGTCTGCACAAAGCAGTGCTGGGACACACTGATGTACTCTCGTGAGCATCAGCTGAACAGTACTCCAGAAAGTAGAGTGTTGCTACAAAATTTAACAATGGAAGAGACACAGACCATCATAACACTTATAAATGCAGGTCTGTCCTGCAGAGAGACAGTGAGTCCAGCTTCCTTCAGCCAAAGGCTCAGAAACTGTGACAGGAGGAGGTCTGCAGACCCAGAGACACGACTGAATCAGAGGACAAGTTTCTGAGAGTTAACAGCTGTGTGACGGCGGCTCACAGGACAACAGCTTCAAGCAGTTTAATCGTGGTCGTAGTGAGAAAGTCTCAGTTTCAGCTGTGAAGAGAAACTTCGAGCTGCAGGTTTGACAGGACGAGTTGCAGCAAGAAAGCCAGACGTCAGAATGAGACAAAGAGGCTCGTCTGGGCCATGAAACACCGACACTGGACTACTGAAGGGGCTGTTTTGGTGGATCCAGGGTCGGTGACTTGTACACAGTGAGAGGCCCCCTGAACCAAAACAGCTACCACAGCACCCTGCAGCCCCATCAACCACCCAAAACATAAGTGCCAGAGCTGTTTTCAGAGTGCAATGAGGCATTAAAATAGTGGTGTTCTAAAACTTTGGACCAGTAACATATATCTGCATATATATACAGATATATGTACTAGAGATGGACCGATCCGATATTACGTATCAGTCTGATACTGACCTAAATTACTGGATCGGATATCAGAGAAAAATAAAAAATGTAATCCGATCCATTAAATATCAAAAAAGCACCTCACAAAACTTGTGACAACGTGCAAGAAAGATGTTGAATCTATTTAATTTAATAGTTTAATTTAAGACAAAAAAAAAATTAAATGAATGAGAGGTAAAACTTGAGGGGGTAGGGACAAATAAGTAAATACTTCAGCCTACTCCTTTTCAAACAAATAATGGAATGATATTTTGTAATGATTGTGAAGGCACATGTTTGAAATGTTTGAAATAAAAATGAACTGAACTGAACTAATTATTCTTGAAAAATAATTGATTTCTGTGCATTTTTTTTCACACTGCATCAAATTAAAGTTGATTACGTCGATTAAGCATCATGAGGTGGGGGGTGGGGGGTGGTTCCCTATTTTTGTTGTTGCTGGGAGTTGGAACCCTATTAGTTAGGTTGCTTAATATTTATGCTAAGTACTCTTTAAAATACCAGAATAGGAAGGATGGAGCAGGTTTAAGTTTATTAGATTGATCAGTGTTGCTGAACTGTGAAATATTTTGGGTGCAGTGCATTTTTTGCATACAGGTATAACAGAATAGCTTTAGTGTTGTTGTTTATTTAAACTTGAGTATGAACAAAATGCAGCAAGATATTAAAAAAACAGTTTTATTGATTAAAAACACTATATCGGATTCATATCGGTATCGGCAGATATCCAAATTTATGATATCGGTATCGGACATAAAGAAGTGGTATCGTGCCATCTCTAATTTTTACACACACACAAGACAGAAGCAATAAATATATCTCTTTAAAGTCGAACTTTTTAGTTGGTTAAAAACACAGGGCCGTGAACTACCAGAAGTAAGCACACGATCTAAACTAACTTGTACTTCTTGTCATGTAGATTCCATTTCTAAAGACAAGCCCTCTAAATCTGAGGCATTTCAAATGTAGAAGGTTTACTGCTGGGAAAAAACAAGACAGATATCAATTAAACAAACCGTGACAACCCGCCCTGCACTGACTTAGTCAGTGTAGATATTACTTGTGTCAAATACGTAGAGGAGCCCAGCTGGCTCCCATCCTTGCTCCACACGGCCAGGTGTGGTCTCACCTGCTTTGGTCTTAAAGGTGACAGATTTGCTGCTGACACTGTTGAATAGATGGGAGTAAACTCTCAGGTGATACACGACGCCTGGGATGAGATCCACCACATTAATGGGGGGCTGTTGACTCTTTACATCTTTCTTCGTCTTGTTACCTTGGAAACACAATTAAGAGGCCAATCACACTCCAGGGGTGTGGCCTTCGCTCCACTTTAAAACCGGGCATACAACAGTCTGCAGCATCACAGTGCTTTACAGGGAGACTGCTGTTGTCTGATAGCAGGGTGGCGGTGCTGAACTGAGGCTGATAGCAATGCTGCGACCACAGTGGCCATAAAGATTCACTCATCTCTTTAAATTAGTAAAACATATGGATTAAACAGTATGTATGCCTGGCCACAACACTTTATGAAATTCTCACTTCAGACAATATGTTCTGATTAATCTTACTGTTTTATGGCCCTCTGACTACTTTTTTCTTCAAGGTCAAGTTCCCTGCAGAATCCTGATCATTGCTAGTAGTGGAATAGTGAGGCACAAGGACCACTGTCTGTCAAGCAAAACCACTGGAATACAATCGGCTGAAAAGCATGTTTTAAAACATGTTCAGCACCGTCTTCTGTCAGTACACAACGTTGGTGCTGGTTACCATCAATAGATCTACTCTGCATTAGTTTATGTTCACAAACTAGCAACAAAACCAGTAACTCCGTGGGACATAAGCAGACCTTTGAAATTCTGCGGGGTTTGTCTGCATCGTTCTTTCACAGGAAAGCATTATCAAGATTATCAGGTAAGTTTATACAACTGCGATATTACATTTGTTTCAATGTCTGATACCCTCCATCTCTCTTCAAATAAGACATTTTTAATGTCAACAACACTTTTTACCTGGATAAAAGTCACTTTGCAGCAGCTACTTTACAATGGGAATGTTCTTTTTGGCTGTAAACTACTTGATATTCTTTCATAAAAGTTTAATTTCCAGAAATCATTCTTTTGAAAAATTCTGGAAATCACTTTCGGGCAGCGATCACTGGAAGCGAGTGTGGATCGGTATACTGACTACTTAAAGAAATGATGAACTGTATTGTCTCTATTAACTTCTTAAGGTGCCTCAACAAAAAAGAATAACATCTAAACTGGAAACTTTGTCCACAAGCTGTTGTATGTCCAGTTACATTATGTAGCAGTTCTCGCGTCGGCATATTTCCCCGAGACTTTGTGGAGGTTCCACACCCCTGGAGACTGGATTACTCCTTCACCTACATTTAGGCGAAGGAGACTTTAACACGGAGGCTTTTTCTCCTTCGACCATGCGCATGAAGGTCAGGATTTTGGATCGTGTTTTAATAAGAAACACAGTGAACTGTTTGATGTGCTTGGGAAAAAAAGAGCATATTTTATTATATAAAATAGCGCATATATTATATCATAATTTGCGAACACTTTATTTTCAAGCTAATTGTGCGGCTCGTTGCACCCGGCCTGTCGAGGAAAGGCTGCAGTATTGGGCTCAAGCTAGTTGGTCTCTCATCCAAACAGTCTTCATTTAAAAAGTACTTTGTAGCCCGAACAATGCAGGCAGATTTTCCCAAGTCAGTGCAGCTAGCCAAACAACAAAGAACCGCTGACTGCTTAAGTGATAAAGTGAAAGTGGACAGTATAGGCTTGATTTAAAACCCATTGTTGCAGCTAGGTGCAGAACAAAAGCGACCCCCTTAAACTGCTTTTATTGTCCCTGTTTTTCCCCAGGTTATTGGTTCTGTTACTAGTCAGCTAACAGCAAGTCTATTGACGGCAACCAAACAACCAACCCAGTGACATAAAGCTCCATACTGAGAGAAGATGCTACTAAACAGGATTTTAAAATGTAAGCACTTTGAGTTAAATCTATGTCAGGTGGCAAAACATTGCTCGTCTCAGTTAGACACCAGACCCCCTCCTATCTCTAAGGTCCAGGCAGAAAGCAGTGATGACAGCCTGCACGTTTTCAGCAGAAACACGTCTGTCATGCCAATGAGACACACTCTGAAGAGGCAGCATGAAGTGACATCATGCACCATGCTGTTAGCCACACAAAGTGAAAGTCATCCAACATGGGTGATTACCAAGCCATGCTACAGCAGTCCTCAAACCAGCCAAAGAAAGCACAGACACACAAAGAACATGCTGTTTGACAAAAGTCAGTGAAGTGTTATGAGAAAGGCTTTTTGTCATTTGTAAAATGATATCCATCTGCCACGTCTTTCTTTTGTGTATGTGGCTAAATAATTATCCTCATGACAGTCAGCCCTATTTGAAAACAGTGTATTTAAATGCTAGTTTATTGTTTTCAAGCAGCTGTAAAAAAATCAAAGTAACCCAATCCTTTTCCTAAACAATATATTCTCCACATTCTTTTTTTAAGTATAACAATCAAACATAAAAAGGCAGTTTGTGGCAGTTATTGTGGCTAGCTCTGCCTGATACGTCCCTTAACTCTGGGGACAGGTTGTCCAGGGTTAGTAACCTGTTCGGGCAGTGTGTTGGGACGTGTTCGTGACCTGTAGCGACATGTAGCGGGGCCTTCTCGGTAGCCCTAACCCACCAGCATCAATAATGCACTCCTGTCGTAATGTCGTAAAGTCTATGACCTGACCTACATGCATTCTGTATTGAGTAGAGATAGTATCAATACAATTTCTTCAATGCATTTAAAACCCTGTTGGGATTTGTTTTCTTGTTTTCTTTCTTTCTTTGTTGTTTTTGTAACCGTATAAAGTAGAGTACAACAGCAGAACAGGAGAGACCCGAGGCGGCCGCCGAGCGGAGAGTCAGGTGAACTGAACTTCAAGTAAGAAGTTATGAGCTGAAGTCTATCTGGGTCAGATATAAACCAAGTTTAGGTGCAGTTTATTTTCGTTATGCTGACTTTTTACAGTCAGAGAAAATATTACACCTTTCATATTGAGGTGAAAAGGAACCGTTTGTCCCGGACTTCAGCTACAATGGAAAAAGACACAAAGCTGGAGTTATTCTGTGTCTTTGCTGCACAGCTGCCTTCTTCTCCTCTCATTCTCCCCCCTCTCTCTCCTGTTGCTACTTCAGTCATGAAACTGATCAGTGATCAGCTGATTGGCTTTTCACTCTTGTTTGTTTATCACCCACTTTGCGCCAGAAAGAGGAAACCAGCAGAGGGTTGATATGAATGAGTTGAAGTTATGAACTGTTTCTGAGAGACAAATAACACCAGGATCCTTTTCTAAGCAGCTGACAGCTGGTAACTGTGCAGAGGCGGGTCTAGCAAAGGGGGGCAGGTAGGGCATTAACAGGGAGAGGGGGTCACAAAGAAATACTTTTCTTTCTTATTCTCATTTAAACTGTCTCACTTTTATGAAATAATTATCTGAATCTTACGACCAAAGTTTTAATCTGATGTCAAACGTATAGAAATCATACATATACCAACAAGACTGTGCATCACTGTCACAGCAGCGTTTGTTTTCATTCAAAGGCTTCATGGCTTTTCCTATAATACCTGGGGGGCCGGTCTCTAGTCAAAATGCCCGGGCCCATTTTTTGTCCCAGTCCAGCCCTGGTACTTCCTGTTTACTGTTGGGTTGTAGTTAGCGCTGGTTAGCTCCAGTAGCTAGCTAATTCTCAATTGGAAACAAACAAAAAAAACTTAATAAACGAAAAAAAATGTGGACTCTTTTGAAAGAGTCTTAATAAAATCAATAAACACACATTATAAACAGCTTTACTACTTTACACGAGTTCATCTTACTCTACAATAGGTTGGAAGAGGTTAAGATTTATTTATATCACTATGTTTTTTGAAACATAGTAAGTAAACATCCCTGTTGTCTCAAAAATGAGAGAAGAAGCGTCTCCTTTGTCTCAGTCAACCTAAAAACAAACACACCCTGGCTGGACAGATCTCCCGTTAGGCCTGCTGTGGTTTATCTTATCAGGGTTACATACACTGTGTCCTCAAACATGACCTACCACGGATCAAGAGTCTGTATGAAAGAAAAGTCTAGATCTCACATCCTGACAGCCTGACAGTGCAGGGATGGGTGAGAGAAGTGGATAGCATCAGACCAATCACATCACTTCCTTTCCTCACACGCAGACATTAATAATTAAAATCTCAGCACAAGTACACAAACACATCTCCATCCTTTCTCTGCTCCAGACTTTATAGACTGGGCTGAGGCAAACAGCAGTAACTGAGATGTCTGATCAGAGCTACCCAATTTTGCTCTGTGAAAAGGTGGGATGATTAAAAGCCAGAGTACACAGCACTTCATACCAAGCAGGTGAGTATGGCAGCCTTGGTGAGCAACAAAGACACAGTTAAACAGCCGTTCAAAGAAAGCAGCCCATCCCAGCGCCGGGCCAACAAAAGCAACGCAAAGAAAGGCAACAGAACTCATAGATCCATGCACATGGTGCACTCAAACAGGCAGAACCAAAGAGTGAGAGGGAAAATAATTTTGCAGATGCTGCCTAAAAACGGCTCTCAGTTAACGTGTAACTGCGAAGTATATGGAACAAAATGTCATCTTTCATCTGAATATAATTACATTGAGATGTACCATTTCTGTTGTGACTAAAATCAATATTATGCTGATCTGGAAAACATTTTCAAGACTGCTACTGCACATCCAGATGTTTTCCTCTCATCCAGTCACATTAAAATCTAACTATAGATTGTGTTACTGCAGCTAAATGATATATTGTTAGGTCTTTTCAAGCTGATTACGTGTGAATTGTTAGCAAAAGAATGCACTTATAAAAAGCAAAAAGGAAGCCAATTTGAACCATCTGACCTCAAGCTTGCACACACAGTATCAAACAGACGTTTATGTTGACTACATCTATTTATTTCATTCTAATGTTCGGTTTGAAGATGCTTATGAGAACTTCAAACCTGGATCCGGGCTCCTCCTTGCCACCAGGCTGTAGTGTCCTGTATTCCCGTAATGTACAAATGGTGTGATAACATTTGGTTTTACCTGTTCAGCTCCACCTACACTCTGCACCTTGAAGCTCCGGTTTTACTTCACTATCCTTGTAGATCTACTCTGTAGTCAGAACATTTAGTTCACAGTTTATATCTCAGTAGCGCAGTTTGAGCTTGGTCTGATTTCTTACTGTCCAGAGTGAACTCTAGTACAAAATCGCTGCTGCTGGCCGGGAAGTTGTGCGTCCAGCTGACTTTAGCGTAGTTACTGTTAGGCTCCACCGTCAAATTCCAGATCTCTCGCCCAGAAGCCACTACACAAGGTAGGGTAGGTGGGGGGTGGGGTAGGGGACAAAGGGTTCAAAGTTGGAAGCAAGAGGCAGAGAGGGCACAGTTACAACAACCACACACAGGGCTCTGTTTGGACCCGTGCAGACTGCTAGCCTTGCACAAGTCTTCCTACAACAAAACAGACTCCATGCTTTGCTCAAAATCAAACTAAGAGCATTAAACTATATTCACCCCCCCCCCCCCACCCAAATATATCTGCATAGTTTTTTTAAGTTCATGAATGAATGAATTGTAATGTTTACTTCTGAGTTAGCGATTACCGTATTTTCACGACCATAAGGCGCACTTAAAAGTCTTAGATTTTCTTCAAAAAGTACGGCGCGCCCTATAGCGCAGTGCGCCCTGTGTGATGTAAGGAGGACGTAGTAGAGAACACCATGAGAACGCTAAAGGGTGAAGTGTGGGCGCAACCCTGAAAATGGCAAAGAGACACGCTTATGAAGCACAGTTTAAACTGAAGGCCATCAGCTACGCGGAGGAACATGGAAATCGAGCAGCGGCGAGAGAATTTAAGATTAACGAATCGATGGTTCGCAAATGGAGGAAGCTAGAAAACAAGCTCCGGCAGGTCAAGAAAACGCAGCTGAGTTTCCGCGGACATAAGGCGAGGTGGCCCGAGTTGGAGGAAAGACTCGAGCGGTGGATCATCGAGCAAAGAACGAGCGGGAGAAGCGTTTCGACAGTCACCATTCGGCTAAAAGCAGTTTCACTTTCACTTTTTATGAAACGGTGCCATTTTTCCATCCGGACCAGGACTACGGCAGCGCAGCAACTTCCAGCGGATTATAAGGAAAAGCTGGCCATCTTCCGCTCCTACTGCAGCAAACACATTGGCGACAAAAACATCCAGCCCAGCCACATCACAAACATGGACGAGGTCCCGCTCACTTTCGACATCCCGGTGAGTCACACTGTGGAGAAGAAGGGGACCAGCACGGTAGCGATACGCACAACGGGGTTTGAAAAGTCTTCTTTTACTGTTGTGCTTGGCTGCCATGCTAATGGACAGAAACTGCCGCCTATGGTGATTTTTAAGCGAAAGACTTTGCCTAAAGAGAAGTTTCCAGCAGGAATCATCATTAAGGCAAATGAAAAGGGCTGGATGGATGAGGAAATGATGAAAGAGTGGCTGAGGGAGGTGTATGTAAGGAGACCAGGTGGTTTTTTCCACGCATCACCATCGCTCTTAATCTGTGACTCTATGCGTGCCCATCTCACAGCCGATGTGAAAAAACTAGTGAAACAAAGGAACTGTGAGCTTGCTGTCATTCCGGGAGGCCTGACAAAGGAACTCCAGCCGCTGGACATCGGTGTGAACCGCCCGTTCAAAGTAAGGCTGCGAGCGGCCTGGGAGCGATGGATGACCGATGGAGACCACAGTTTCACCAAGAGTGGAAGGCAGCGCCGGGCGAGTTACGCCACAATTTGCCAATGGATTGTAGATGCTTGGGCTAACATGTCTGCTGGCACTGTTGTTCGAGCTTTCGCA
This sequence comes from Copadichromis virginalis, assembly GCF_057382275.1. NCBI lineage: Eukaryota > Metazoa > Chordata > Actinopteri > Cichliformes > Cichlidae > Copadichromis > Copadichromis virginalis. The sequence goes on from NC_140622.1 coordinate 1,718,528, forward strand.
AAAGCCGGCATCATTTCCGAGGAGCCGCACGGCACGGAAAGTGACTCTGACAGTGAAGAAAGTGAACCTGGCATGTTTGATGGAGATTTAGCGCAGCTGTTCAATTCAGACACAGAGGATGAGGACTTCCATGGGTTTGATTGATGATAAAAATGTGAGTACCAAACTTCGTTTTGCTCCTGCTTTATTTTTAAATACGCACACTTGTATGCTTGTGTGTTGTTGATGATGACGATTACTGGTAATAAAAATGTGAGTACCAAACTCAGTTTTGCTCCTGCTTTATTTTTAAATACGCATACGGTACTTGTATGCGCCCTATGATCCAGTGCGCCTTATGTGTGTGTTAAATACAGTAATGGCACACATAACTGAGACTGCGCCTTTTAGTACAGTGCGTCTTATGGTCATGAAAATACGGTACTTCAGTCCTAACACTGCCAGTGTCCAAGTACTAATCAAACTACTGAAACTCAAAGCCATCATGTTCTGTAAAATAAACGTTTAGGTTCTCGCTCCTTGACCAGGAAGATATTTGCTGGCTACAACCCAGTATTTTGTAGCAACTCCCCACTTTTTGTGCAGCAGGTACAGCACAGCGTATCGAAGGAAACACTGATGTAGCTTACTGTTCAGGTAGGAGAAGACAGTTCAATTCAAATGGTAGACAGACAGTAAAACTAGAATGGGACAACAGCAAGTACCCAACACATTCTGGTCAATACGCTTGGTGGTGAACAGCATTGGAAGGATGGTAGTGGTTGCCTCAGTAGTAGAAGTGGTGGCAATAGTAGTGGTTGAAGTCGTAGTTGTAGGAGTGGGAGTAGCTGAGGTACTAATGGTTGTAGGAGCAATGGTAGTAGGAGAAGGATAACCAAAAGGAGTAGGAGTAGGAGTGAAACCAGAAGCCACAAAGGAGTCGGTAAGCTCGACTACAAAAGAGGAGGAGAGAGCAGAGGGTTAAAGACAAGGTAGCAGGAACGTCAAACACAACGATGAACAATGACGCACACACACATGCTTACTCGCACACGCATGCATACGCACACGCATGTATACACACACGCATGCATATGCATGAGAAGTCAAAGAATCCCTGAGCAGAAACACTCGAGGAATTCCCTGCAAGATCACAGTCCTCATTTGAGAGCATCTCATTCCAAGGATCCATGCACGTTATTCTTCTGTCATCAGGAGGACAGATGTTGTCTCGTAATGTGTTTCGTCCAAAGTGTTAGGCTACGTGGGACCCAGTGTTTATGCTCTTTGATTCAGGGTTTCTAATGATTTCCTGATTTCTAGTTCTTAGGTCTTGTTCCTCCCTATGATCCTCGTGTCTCATCGACTCAGATAAATTAATAATAAATTAGATAAATAATGCTAATATCATTTGTATTTTTTCACTGTAATCATCTTGAACCTGTTGATATTTATTTGTAATATAAATCGCTATTCTAATGAATTGGTATTTATTAGAATGTATATTTATTGTACTCCTCTTTGAATCGCTACCTTATCGTGGTGGAGGGGTTTGTGTGTCCCAGGGATCCCAGGGGCTATGTTGTCTGGGGGCTTTTGCCCCCTGGTAGGGTCTCCCATGGCAAATTGGTCCTGGGTGAGGGACCAGACAAAGAGCGATTCAGAAGTCCCTTATGAAAAGAATATCGAGGGAACAGTTTACCCCGCCCGGGATAGGGTTACCGGGGCCCCGCCCTGGAGCCAGGCCCGGGGAGGGTGCCCGAGGGCAAGCGTCTGGTGGCCAGGCCTTAGTCCATGGGGCCCGGCCGGGCACAGCCCAAAGAGGAGACATGGGTCCATCCTCCCGCAGGCCCACCACCCGCAGGAGGCGCCATAGGGGTCGTGTGCATTGTGTGCCGGGTGGCGGCCAGGAGCGGAGGCCCTGGCGGACTGACCCCCGGCTGCCAAGACTGGCAATAGGGAGATGGAATGTCACCTCTCTGGTGGGGAAGGAGCCTGAGTAAGTGCGTGAGGTTGAGAGGTACCGGCTAGATATAGTCGGGCTCACCTCTACGCATGGCTTGGGCTCTGGAACCAGTCTCCTGGAGAGGGGCTGGACTCTGTCTCAGTCTGGAGTTGCCCCTGGTGAGAGGCGGCGGGCTGGGGTGGGTATTCTAATATCCCCTCGGCTTGCTGCCAGTACGTTGGGGTTTTTCCAGGTGGACGAGAGGGTTTGTTCCCTGCGCCTTAGGGTCGGGGAACGGGTCCTGACTGTCATCTGCGCTTATGCGCCGAGTGGCAGTTTGGAGTACCCAGCCTTCTTAGAGTCCCTGGGGGGGGGGGGGGTGCTGGAAGGTTCTCCACCTGGAGACTCTGTTGTCCTGCTGGGAGACTTCAATGCTCATGTGGGTAAAGACAGTGAGACCTGCAGGGGCGTGATTGGGAGGAACGGCCTCCCTGATCTGAACCTGAGCGGTGCTTTGTTATTGGACTTCTGTGCTAACCACAGTTTGGCCATAACGAACACCCTGTTCGAACATCAAATCAAATCAAATCACTTTTATTGTCACATCACATGTGCAGGTACATTGGTACAGTACATGTGAGTGAAATTCTTGTGTGCGAGCTTCACAAGCAACAGAGTTGTGCAAAATACAATAATGTAAACAAGCAAAATACAAGAATGGCTACATCTGAAACTAATAAACATAAGAGTGTCCATAAGTGCACGTGGCACCAGGACACTCTAGGCCGAAGATCAATGAACGATTTTGTAATCGTATCAGCAGACCTGCGACCATATGTTCTGGACACTCGGGTAAAGAGAGGGGCTGAGCTGTCAACTGATCACCACCTGGTGGTGAGTTGGATCAGGTGGTGGGAGAGGACGCTGGACAGACCTGGTGCACCTAAACGCGTAGTGAGGGTGTGCTGGGAACGTCTAGCAGAGGCCCCAGTCCGCGAGATCTTCAACGCACACCTCCGGCAGAGCTTCAACAGCATTCCGAGGGAGACTGGGGACATTGAGTCCGAATGGACCATGTTCAGCGTCTCCATTGCCAAAGCTGCTGCATTGAGCTGCGGCCGCAAGGTAATTGGTGCCTGCCGTGGTGGTAATCCCCGAAACAAATGGTGGACACCAGAGGTGAAGGGAGCCACCAGGCTGAAGAAAGAGTCCTATCGGGCTTGGTTAGCCTGTGGGACTCCGGAGGCAGCCGACAGGTATCGACAGGCCAAGCGGAATGCGGCTCGGGCAGTGGCTGAAGCAAAAACTCGTGTGTGGGAGGAGTTCGGAGAGGCCATGGAAAAAGACTTTCGGACTGTCTCGAAGAGATTCTGGCAAACCGTCAGGCGTCTCAGGAGGGGAAAGCGGTGCTCTACCTGCACTGTGTATAGTGCTGGCGGAGCGCTGCGGATGTCGACTGAGAAAATTGTCAGGCGGTGGAAGGAATACTTCGAGGACCTCCTTAATCCCACTGACACGTCTTCCGAGGAGGAAGCAGAGTCTGGGGATGAGGGGAATGACCCGCCAATTTCCGGGGGGGAGGTCACTGAGGCAGTTAAACAACTCCTTGGTGGCAGAGCCCCTCGTGTTGATGAGGTCCGCCCCGAGTTCCTGAAGGCTCTGGACGTTGTAGGGCTGTCCTGGTTGACACGCCTCTGCAATGTTGCGTGGAGATCAGGGGTATTATCTGTGGACCGGCAGACCGGGGTGGTGGTCCCCATCTTTAAGAAGGGGGACCGGAGGGTGTGTTCCAACTACAGGGGGATCACACTCCTCAGCCTCCCTGGGAAAGTCTATGCCAGGGTGCTGGAAAGGAGAGTTCGTCCGTTAGTCTAACCTCGGATACAGAAGGAACAATGCGGTTTTCGTCCTGGTCGCGGAACACTGGACCAGCTCTTTATCCTCTCCAGGATACTTGAGGGTGCATGGGAGTTTGCCCAACCAGTCTACATGTGTTTTGTGGACTTGGAGAAGGCATTCGACCGTGTCCCTCGGGGTGTCCTGTCGGAGGTGTTGCGGGAATATGGGGTGTCTGGCCCATTGCTACGGGCCATTCGATCCCTATACAACCGTTGCAAGAGCTTGGTTCGCATTGCCAGCAATAAGTCGGACTCGTTCCCGGTGGGTGATGGGCTCCGCCAGGGCTGCCCTTTGTCTCCGGTTCTGTTCATAATTTTTATGGACAGGATTTCTAGGCGCAGCCAAGTGGCGGAGGGCTTTCGCTTTGGTGGCCTCAGAATCTCATCTCTGATTTTTGCGGATGATGTGGCTCTGTTGGCTTCATCGGGTGAGGGCCTCCAGCTCGCACTGGAACGGTTCGCAGCCGAGTGTGAAGCAGCGGGAATGAGGATCAGCACCTCCAAATCTGAGGCCATGGTTCTCAGCCGGAAAAGGATGGAGTGCCCACTCCGGGTCGGGGATGAGTTCCTGCCCCAAGTGGAGGAGTTCAAGTATCTCGGGGTCTTGTTCGCGAGTGATGGGAGAAGGGAGCCGGAGATCGACAGACGGATTGGGGCTGCAGCTGCAGTAATGCGGACGTTGCACCGGTCCGTCGTGGTGAAGAGGGAGCTGAGTGTAAAAGCGAAGCTCTCAATTTACCGGTCGATCTACGTCCCTACCCTCACCTATGGCCACGAGCTGTGGTTAGTGATCGAAAGAACGAGATTGCGGATACAAGCGGCAGAAATGAGCTTCCTCCGAAGGGTGGCTGGCCTCTCCCTTAGAGATAGGGTGAGAAGTTCGGCCATCCGGGAGGGGCTCAGAGTAGAGCCGCTGCTCCTCCACATCGAAAGGAGCCAGCTGAGGTGGTTCGGGCATCTGACAAGGATGCCCCCTGGGCGCCTCCTGGGTGAGGTGTTCCAGGCATGTCCCACCGGGAGGAGGCCCCGGGGCAGACCCAGGACACGCTGGAGAGATTATATCTCTCGGCTGGCCTGGGAACGCCTTGGTGTTCCCCGGATAAGCTGGAGGAGGTGGCTGGGGAGAGGGAGGTCTGGGCCTCTTTACTTAGGCTGCTGCCCCCGTGACCCGGCCCCGGATAAAGCGGATGAAGATGGAGATGGAGATATTTATTGTATATTTTTTGGTACATTTATAAACTTGAAGGTAATTTTATGTCATTTTGTTTTTAACAGAATGAGGCTCAAATGTAAAACTGTTTTACTGATAACTTCTTACACATAAAGACTGATTCCCAGTCTCTTCCTGACGTGAGGATTACACTTTCATAATCTAACACTGGTATTAGACTGACACGCCGTGGTGGCCGTAACCCACAGACTGGGCACTGACTGGGAAATGGAAAGAGCTCAGTCAGTACAGAGCTAAAATATGTCTGCGTTTTAGTCACTACTAACTCTAAATCTACCCATACATGGTTCATTAGACCTGATCAAAGATACATTTTTCACCCATTTGAGGGAAAGTTGGGAAACAGCTTGGATTGCTTTGGGAAAAACTTTTCTTGCAGACACCTCAAAGAGAAACTATCAGCACTGGTGATAGAATTATAACGAGTGGTTTGATTAACTCAAGTATAATTGTTATTTGTTCTGTCATGACATCAGGAAGGCAGTATACGGTTGCACAGTCACTGCATTTACCATCGAACAATAAGGCATGTGTGTGAACTCTCCCCAAGAGGTCCATTGTAGATCACAGAAACATGATTAGACATAATACGTACAAGATGTTTATACTTCTTAAAGTAGGTATTAGCAGAAGGTGTTATAGTGGCTCTGGTATAGAACGTTTTCATATAAGCAGTCCAGCAGTTTCACTGATTTCTTCTTCAGCTTTTGACACTTTGGAGAC
>NC_140622.1:1729303-1746803 GCF_057382275.1 Copadichromis virginalis
TCCACGCAAGATCTCATCCCGTGGGGTCAAAATGATCATGAGAACGGTGAGCAAAGATCGCAGAACCACACGGGGGGACCTGGTGAATGACCTGCAGAGAGCTGGGACCAAAGTAACAAAGGTCACCATCAGTAACACACTACAACGGCAGGGAATCAAATCCCGCAGTGCCAGACGTGTTCCACTGCTGAAGCCAGTGCATGTCCAGGCCCGTCTGAAGTTTGCCAGAGAGCACATGGATGATACAGCAGAGGATTGGGAGAATGTCATGTGGTCAGATGAAACCAAAGTAGAACTTTTTGGTATAAACTCAACTCGTCGTGTTTGGAGGAAGAAGAATACTGAGTTGCATCCCAAGAACACCATACCTACTGTGAAGCATGGGGGTGGAAACATCATGCTATGGGGCTGTTTTTCTGCCAAGGGGACAGGACGACTGATCCGTGTTAAGGACAGAATGAATGGGGCCATGTATCGTGAGATTTTGAGCCAAAACCTCCTTCCATCAGTGAGAACTTTGAAGATGAAACGAGGCTGGGTCTTCCAACATGACAATGATCCAAAACACACCGCCCGGGCAGCAAAGGAGTGGCTCCGTAAGAAGCATTTGAAAGTCCTGGAGTGGCCTAGCCAGTCACCCTTTTTTCCACATTCTGTCTCTCACAGTTGAAGTGTACCTCTGGTGCAAATTACTGACCTCTGTCATCATTTTAAGTGGGGGAACTTGCACAATCGGTGGCTGACTAAATACTTTTTTGCCCCACTGTATTCTGAATCATACCGAGTTTTCTAGCTTGACTCTAAATGGGCCCATCATTTACAAAATGGACAGGACAATGTATTGAACAAGATTTAAAACTCAAAACCTCCAACTCATTAGGAAAACGTTTACTAAGGTTTAAATGAAGTGATACACAGAGTGACGCTGAGGAGTCCACGCCTGCTGGCCTTTAGAAAAAATACAGCTTTAGGGAATGACAGAGTGACAACACAGCCATATTTTACATATTGCACATGAGTTTGACAAATAAGATGAGTTCACCTGTTTGGTACTTGAGCTGGTATCCAGTCAGGATGCCATTGGGCTCCAGAGGTTTCGCCCATTCCAAGTGGATCGTGTCCAAACTTCTGCGATTAATCTTGAAGAACCTTGGAGCGTCTGGAACTACAATCACAACAAAAGAGAAAAAACAGTGTGCAACATAGTAGCTACATGCAGTTTAGACACATGTTTGGACTGCACCAAGAAAAACTGCAGTGTGTGTTGTGTGTCTTAAAGCTTACATGCTTAGTCAGCATCATGGAACACAATGTTCAAGTTCTGACACAAGGTGAGTTCGTACCAGCTCAGTGTGCGTACTGGGCCATTGTAAGGTGTGCAACGTCGACAACTACTTTATTCCTTTCTGCTCCACCTGATGCTCCAGCCTACATCACATGCAATGGTGAAGTAGTTATTTGATCCAGTGCTGAATTTGTATGTTTGCTTACTTTCAAAGAAATGAAGTCTCTAATTTTGATGGTAGTTTCATTTTAATGTAGAGAGACGATCGACCATGTCACTGAGTGTAACAAGAATCTGATCCCCAACAATCCTGCCAGAATTCTGATTGCCTGTGTTCCCATGTGGCCAGATTACAAACCTGATTTACTCAATCAAAGAAATTCCTCATCTGAGCTTGTTATCTGTAAGAAGCACAGCTGTCCACAGAATGAATTTCTTTTATTCCAGCCTCTCCACCACAATGGGAAAGACCAAAAAGCTGTGCAAGGTTTTAGGCCTACACACGAGTGGAATGGGCTCCAAGACCATCAGTGAGAAGCTGTTGGTGTGACTGTTCGGAAAGAGAAGAAATATAAACTGACTATCAAATGAATCTGAATTTAAGGACAGATTGAACCACAATCACCAAGAACACCATTGGTACCACACTACACCGTAAAACAGGAGTGCCAAACATACGAGATCATTTACAGACTCGATGTGCAGTTCAGTATTGACAGTGACATCACATGAAGTGTATATAAAGTGTGTCTGAATGGCAGAGATGCAGACATGTGTGCATGTGGCACAGAGCCATGGCTCAGTGTCTGAGTGAGCTTGAAGCCGTTTATGATTCTGAACCACAAACAAGCTCAAACTTTGGACTGTTTTACTGATGAAAACCTCCATTATGGCCGTTCATACTCCTCACAGTCATTAAACAATGAACAGTTAACCTGTTGAACCCCAATGCCTCCAATACCAGGGATGAGAGGGAGAACATCTGGTTTAACAGGATGTACTGCCAGATTTGTTACTTAAATATAGACATGTGGTGTCCACAGACACGTCAACAATCTCAGCTAAAAGCTCACAGAACTATTTCAACAACCACCAAAGAGCTAAAACAGCAAACGATTAGAGAGCAGCTAAACAGATTCTGCAAAAAGATGTAAACACAAAGCGCGGATCTCCCTCGGGGACGTACATGGACTTTGCTGAAAGGAGACATCTCACAGTTTCCGAGCTTCAGGTTTTGTAAGTCTGCGACCAAAATTCTTCACAAAGGTAAGACAAGCTGATTTTGTCTTCCCTTTGCTGTCTTGCTTCCACCATGATAAAATTGGACTTCCTGCACAGCTCTGTCTCGTGGTGTTCCTTGAGAGCAGTTTCCCATCATAAATCTCTATTTTCTGCCTTATTTGTTTCTTATTACACACTTATTACCACTCTCGTTTCTGACAGTGCTGTCAGACACTGTCTTGTTTTTCTCCCAAGAAAGCCAAATTTCTGCTATTCAATACTGAACAGCAGAACATGAACTGAACTTCAACCCATTGTGGCATTAATGGGTTTTCTTGGAACACCCACCAGGTCCCCTTGCTCAAGAAGACACATGTACGAGCCTGTCTGGAGTTAACCAGTGAACATCTAAAAGAACGCCAAGCTATAGTCAAACACAGTGGTGTTTTTCTGGGTACACTGAGGGGCCAATAGATGGGACCATGTACCGTCAGATCTTAGACTGTTCATTTATTTGAAAGATGACCTTACAAATTCAGCACACGATCAAAGAATTATTTCCCCCTGTATAAACCTGTTATTTTTAGGGTGGGTGCACAGCATCCTCACCTCCTTCTTTGGTGGTAAATGCCACAGTGTTGCTGGGTTGACTCTCAAAGCGATTGTTGGCCACAACCATGAACATCTTGTAGTTCGAGTAGGGCGCCAGGTCGCTGAGCATGCCAGATGGTTTGGCCGTAGTGCTATAGAAACCTTTGACCTTCTTCTCCTTACTGACCACCAGACCTGGAACCTGGCTAGACTCACGCCAGTAGTATAACTGGGAAGCAGAATGGGAAGAAAGGTGTTAATAGGCGAGACGTACAGGAGATGGGAGGACATTACACAAGAGAAATTATCCAAAATTGATCATGAAAGATAATTGGAAATTATGTAACGGAATAACAGGAGCGGGACCACGCCTCCAAACACGCTCCCTCCGGTTCTCATCTATATAGGTTCTCCCAGTTCTGCAAGCCGTCGTTCTCGTTTACGTGCCCCACCCTCCCTTCTTTAACTTCTTCACTTCTAATTAGTCCATGGGGATCTGCCAGGCTGCCATCGCCAGTCCCCTTCGAGGCCTTCCCCAATCGCAGTTCAATTCGTGACCATGCATCACCTTTACCTACTAAAACTCTGTCAAACCTAAAATGAGGATGTGAAATGATGCGTAATGTACCAACTCTGCAGTTTGTTCTCATTAGAAAAACCAAAGGCAGTCTTACTCTATACTCCTTGAACTCTCCCTGGACAGAGTTCAGGTCCACAGGGTTCCAGTGGATGATAACTTTGGTGCTGTCAACCTTTGATACCCGCAGGTCAGTGGGAGCATCAGTGGGCTCTGAACACATCCAAGTGGACACAATATGTGTGAACAGTCAGCAGTATTTTCAAAACAAATTGTCAGTTTGGTTTTCACTTTTCCTCAGCCTCCACATGGGTTGCTCTCATAAATGAAAAGCTGCTTCGTAGTCAGGATTTACTTACTGTCTTCTCCAGAGTATCCAATGACCAGGTTAGACTCTGGTCCTGCTCCAAACTCATTCCTGGCCTGGATTTTGAGCTCATAAGGCACATAGATTTCTGTATTGTGGACCACATGGTTAGTCCCCACTGTGGTCAGGTTATTCCACTCCTCTTCAGCGTCTTTTCGTCTCCACCACACAATGTAGTGCAGGTTTGGACCATTTCTTTCCAGATCAAGGAGAGGCTAGAAAAGTCAACAGAGAGATGCGCCTGAATTTACACATATTGGCAGGACAAACGATGAGTTATACTTATCAAATTACATGTTATAACTGTTTGGTGGTTATATACATTTACTTAGACATTGGAAGTTTTGCATCTAACCTTACTGTACAAGGGGATAAATTCTGATTGGACACTTCCAAGCTTATTCCACAACATGTCGTGTTTATTTGTGAACATGTTGATACATTTCATCATATTTCTGTGCATTATTTTTGATTTATTTATCATCTTGTTTTTGGTCAACAAAAAGGAACGCTGTTAGATGAAGCAACATTTTATGGGGAACGTTTTATCTTGATGCAAGGAAATGTGAGAAAGTTGTGCAGATTCACTCTGAAACTGTGAAACATCCATGCAAATGCATTAAATAAGGCAAAAAGACAGAGTCTGAACCAGTGTTGAGTTTGTTGGCTAATAATTTTTGTTAATAAAAAGAAGATGAAAATTATGATGAAATGTTTTGACACTTTTGTTGACCAATAAAAATCAGATGACAGGAGAGATTAGACCCAATCAGAATTAATCAGCTTGTGTAGCGAGCGGGACGACTTTTGATCTCCTTGGGCAGAAAAATTGATCTCACAAGCTGAGAGAAGATGTGAAGGAAATCACAACATTTTGTAAACTATACAGTACCCCGGCAAAAACATGACAAACTTTTAGTTAACTGAATTCACTTCAGATTAAGTCGACGACAATCTTATAATATTTAGTCACCTAAAACAAGTTAGATGCCTAATTATGACTTAAACTAAAAAGACTGAAGCTAAATCCAAATTTGCTGACAGAATTAAGACGGGTACTGTTCTACTCTCTCAGGCAAGCTTTCTTTAGCTCTTCAGGCTTCTTGACGGACACTGCAAAGCTCTTCTTTGGATGTTAGCGCCCTTTAGTTTGATTCTCTGATCCCATACAATTTCAATAATGTTGAGGTCCAGGTTCTGGTAAGGCAAGGCAAGGCAAGGCAAATTTATTTGTATAGCACAATTCAACAACAAGGTGATTCAAAGTGCTTTACAGAGACATTAGAAACAAAAACAAATAAAAAGCATGATTTAAAATTGATTAAAACAAGCAAACAAACAAACTAACTAAACACACACATTTCACACCTGTTCGCGCGATCTGAACCCTTATCGTAAGGGGAGCTACCAGTCCTTCTGTGGACGAGCTACTTTCTATTTTAAATTCCCTGAATTTAAAATACTCTCTAGACCCAGTCTAGACCCAGTTGGGGAGCTACCCAGAGCTCTAAACCCACTTAACAAACAAACAAAACAAACAAAACAGTATATAAAATCAAAACAGATAAAATCAGAACAGTAGATAAAATCAGTAGTTAAATGTAAGTTTTGAAATTTAAGCTTAAAGTGTGGATTTGGTGTTTTATTCAAATGCAGCTGAGAACAGGTGAGTCTTCAACCTGGATTTAAATAAACTGAGTGTTTCAGCTGATCTGAGGCTTTCTGGGAGTTTGTTCCAGATATAAGGAGCATAAAAGCTGAATGCAGCTTCTCCGTGTCTGGTTCTGACTCTGGGAACTGATAAAAGACCGGATCCAGATGACCTGAGGGATCTGGAAGGTTCATACTGGGTCAGGAGGTCACTGATGTATTTTGGTCCTAAACCATTCAGAGCTTTATAGGCCAGCATCAGAACTTTAAAGTCTATCCTCTGACGGACAGGCAGCCAGTGTAAGGACCTCAGAGCTGGACTGATGTGGTCCACTTTTTTGGTCTTAGTGAGGACTCGAGCAGCAGAGTTCTGAATGAGCTGTAGTTGTCTGACTGATTTTTTAGGTAGACCTGTAAAGATGCTGTTACAGTAATCAAGCCTACTAAAGATGAATGCATGGACTAGTTGGTAAGGCACATGCATGACTGAAGGTGATCCACTGTGGATCTCTCTCTATCCAGGTCCACACATTGGCTGTAAATGGTTCTTATATAGTGCTTTTCTGCTCCGCCTGAGCATTCAAAGTTCCCTGTGTTTAGTATCACTGTTGTACTGAAAAGTTGAGCTCTTACACTGAGACCATTCTAATGAGGCTTATGCAAATCCTAGATTGATCAACATAAGGTCCATCTGTTTGGTCCTGTGTCAGCGCAACACTACATTTTTTCCAATCGTGTTTCTGTTGTAAATAGTGTTTTGGGCCTGCTGCTTTTACTCTTTTGTCCACTTTTGTGAAATAGACACACTGCACATCACGCCAAGATGTGCCACGTTTTCAGCTAATATCAACTTGTTGAAGCAAAAATACTGTTTTATGTCTGGCATACTGTTATCTTCGGCATTTTTCACTCTGCTAGTAACAAAATGCATAAAGATCCTATTTAACACTGCGGGGAACATGTGCCACCACACAAAACAGTCCTAGCTGCACCTTTGCACACAGGACTTTGTGCTTTCAGCTGACAGTGCTAACCATCAGCCTAAAACGTTTGTCATGGTCACCTGATTACACATCTGCATTCAGGTGACCCTCAGTTTCATTATACTGTTAACATGTTCTCAGTGCAGACTACACTGTCTCACTGATTCATTCCCCATACGAGACGTCATCTTACCTCCCAGGTGATCTCCATATTGTCCTTTCTGGACCCCCAACCCCGTAGGCCTTTGGGAATGGCATCTGGTGCTTGTTTCAACATAACAGAGCGCACTGACATTAACCAGAGTCAGCAAAGCTTCACACTTATTCAACTGCAACTGTAAACCTTTAGTGAACATACGTTTCCAAAACATTGTAGCTAATTTGAGTACATGTAAACTAATAAGACTGACCAATTGAAACATCAGAGGTCAGATGATTGCATGCGATGCTCCTTACCAGCTCCAGTGGTCTTGTACCGGGGCGAGGGGCGGCTGGGATCACTCTGACCTACTGAGTTGATGGCGATGACCCTGAACTGGTAGTTGACAAAGGGAGCGAGCTGCAGGATGACAGAGTTGAGGTCTCCAGGGTAAGATGACAAGTTCTGCCACCTACCCGGCTCCCAGCGGTCCTCTTCAAACTGGACCAAGAACTCTGAGGAGAGACAGAACTAATGAAAAAACCAAGACAGTAAAACCTGCTGCAGGTCTGTGAGTCCATGTGTTCTGGAAGCACGCCATGTCCCATCCATTTGTCCACTTCAGCTTGTTCAAAGATCCAGTATACATTTTACAACCTTTCAGTATCCACATGGATTATAATTTACCCAAATCCTTCAGTAATAGGATTTTGAGTTTAGCATCCATTCAGAATCAAGTCTCAACTGTGGTGACCTGAAACTAACTAGGCTACTTTTGCTTACACAGTCTCCCCAACAGGATCAGTTTCAAAAAAATAACACAATCCTGTCAGGATCCAGGTTGATGTGGGCCTACTTACCTGTGATGGGGCTCCTGTGCTCTTTTCCAGGGATCCAGGTGAGGCGAACGCTGCGTGCTGCTGGGTCTGACAAATCCAGATCCATGGGGGGGTCTGGACGGGCTGAAGAAAGACAAGACATGGCTTTGCTTGTGTCAGACACACAGAAACATGCATGCATTTGTAGACATGTTGAAGAACCTTTTTTCATCTAAAACAAATGACTCATTGGGAGCAGTGCAGAGAGTCTCCTCTCAGCATGGACACATAACACTGTCATCATAAAGGGTTCATACAAACAGTAAGACAAAGAGACACTAGTTTAAAAACAACAAGCACATAACAAATTAAAAACAGGACAGAGACAAACAGTAGATAACATAAAACTTCCAACTGAGCTGTGTGTTACCTGGAAGCAAGGCACTAGAGACTGAGGGGTTGAGAGTGGCCACCTCTGTGGGACAGGGTCAGGGAGCAGGAAGTGGGTACAAAGGTTAGAGTCTGCAGGTTAGTCTACAAGCCAATCAACAGCAAGGGATTAAGAATGCATTTAGCACACATAGTAATAAGGTAAGTTACACAGTTGTAGACAATCACATAATCACTGGTTTTACAAATAAAAATGCTCACACTGGTGACGACATGTGGATTAAAGAGTGCCTGCTATTATTTAAATACACACACGCACGCGCACACACACACAGATAAAGGTAAACACTCGTTGAGGCTGAGGTAAAGTAGCAGACTGTCCTGTGGCACCATGGCTACACTCATGAACGCTGCCCCCTACAGGCCGAGCAGGAGAGGTGCCCTCAGCTCACAGCTACAGTCTGTGATAGTGTGGCATTTGAAAGCAGTTGGTGTTCTTTGCTCACGAACACTTGAAGCGTGTTGTTGAAAGATGACATGTTTGATGATGGACTAAATATAGACTCTGAATAATAAATGGGTGCAGTCTGTCTGTGTTGTGTTTTCAGGAACACGATGCTGTTCTCCAACCAGTCCCAAAGACTCAATCAGTCTGTGTAGGAGCATGCCACTGGAAGCACTGCTGTACTTCTTTCAGTGTCTCACACACTACTGCTGAACTACAAAATGCTGTATGACTCTCACATCACAGTGATTTGTTTCGTTTTTACACATTCACTGTAAATATCTGCTTCGTACGTACAATGACTGTTTTCAGCTAATACACAGCACCGTGCATAAAACTGAAGCCTTGAAATGTGCTGAAGCTCTTTGTCACATCCTGACACCATCAAAGTGCAGGCTGACTAGTTTCATTCAAGCATCAGAGCCATCACAATGATCTGAAGCAACATGAACATGAAAGTCTAAAGTAACAGAAGGTCTTTCACCAAATGCAGTTTAGGGATGGGTATCGAAAACCGGTTCTTGTTGAGAACCGGTTCCCACTGTTTCAATTCCTTGGAATCGTTTGCCACTTTTAAAAACGATTCCCTTATCGATTCCAGTCGCCCCGAATGACATCATCACGTTGAGTAGCGTCTTTTACCCAGTAGGAAACACGGCGCCTGAGCGGCACAGACGCTCAAAAGTTTGGTTACACTTTATGAGAAAGGATGACAACAGGGCAACGTGCAATACTTGCAAAGTAGAGATTTCATCAAAGGGAGGAAACACTACGAATATGCAAAAGCATTTGCTCACAAAACACGCGATTGCTTTCAACGAATGTCGTGTTTTTGATCCGCCCCGGACTAGCGAAGCTCAACCCAGCAGCAGCGGTAGCGTTTCCACATCCTCTCCCGTTAATACTGCAGGTAACTAATCAATTAGCATTGCATATTATGTTAGCGCGATTTACCTTATTACAAAACCTGCTATTACTGTGCGTTGCATTTAGATAACCATGATGAGACAGACAGATGCTGGCAGTTCTCACTGCAGTCTACCGGTAGCGTCTCCTTTCAGGCCAGGATAGACGAACGTCACCGAGCAGGGACTCAGTTTGTGGTCAAAGGCTTGCACCCATTTGCCACAGCACATGCCCCCGATTTCACTTTGGTAAGTGAATGTGTTTAATTGTAGGCAGGACATTACTGTATATTCTTGTGTAATTGCTACAGAATAATTTATGTTAAACTTTGTTATTGCTACAGGAGAATATTTATTTTATTATTTTACATTTACATTTTTTTTCCTGGGGACCCTGTGACACCCCATTGAAGAGCCGTAGGCTGTGGATCTCTTGAGATCTCACTGTTGGGTTTGTAAGGCCATGTTACTCCTAAATTTCTATCTTGTTCAAAGAGAAGATATAAAACACAGTTCTAAGCTAATCGACTTTAGTGTTCTCCTTTTTTAAAAAAAAGAATCGATAAGAGAATCGATAAAGAATCGAATCGTTAAACAGAATCGAAAATGGAATCGGAATCGTTAAAATCTTATCAATACCCATCCCTAGTGCAGTTACATGTGCAGTATGTATGCACACGTCTTCAGCAGCTGAAACCAGTGCTTTACATGTTTTAGCCATCCATCCATCCATTCGCTTCCGCTTGTCCTTTTCAGGGTCGCGGGGGGGCGCTGGAGCCTATCCCAGCTGTCATAGGGCGAGAGGCGGGGTACACCCTGGACAGGTCGCCAGTCTGTCGCAGGGCCAACACACGTTTTAGCCATGTCTGCCTAAATCCACAGCGTGTTCACAGGGGGCCATTGATTGTTGGGTTTCCTCTGTATGTATCATTGTAGGTCTGCCTTACTACATAAAGGTGACTGTTGTTGGTAAGTGTAAATGTAAGAGAAAATGACATATTTTAAGAGTACACTCAGAGTAATGAACTAATGAAACAACACAATGTCCAGTCTGTATGTGAGTGTACCTAACACAGTGAGGCGAGCAGAGGCTGAGAGCTGGTCTATGTCAGATTTAGCAGTGCAGGTGTACGTCCCCTCGTCACCCTCGTTCACATTGGGGATGGACAGAGACTCATCATCCTTCTTCAACCTAGGAGACAGATACAGAAAGGACTGTCATACGTGTAGTAACAGCACTGGAGCTAGTCTTTATTCATATTCATACAAAAACCAAAGAAACTCATTCCTGGAAGAAGAGTGTTCAGATTTCTGTTCATATGAACTGCCTGTATGCTGACAGGCATCAGAGTAGCCAGCATACAAACCATTTGGGTCCATGCATTTACTTTTGTGGGTTTACGTTTAAAAACAGTCCCAGTACAATCCATTGAACATTGTTGGATTTTAAATCAGATAATCCAGATGTGACTGAAGACTTTCAGCTTCGATTCAAAGGGTTTGACAAAAGTGCTGCATCAGCAGTTTCGGATATACAGGCTTTTTAAACAGTCTCATTTTCAGAGACTCAACACTAGTTGGAGTGTCAGGGAGCTTCATGGCCAGGCGAAGCTTCTTTATTCCAAGTGAAGTCAGGTGTTGGACTTTAATTGGGTAGCAAAGAAACGTGGATACAAGTGAAGAGAGCTACTATTAGGCTGGAAAAAAATCATGTCAGACAAACAGGAAGTAGTTTAGATCATGTGACATATTCTTTCAAACAAAAAAGGATGCTCTGGCCAGCTCAGCAATACCAAAAGACTGCAGAAGACAACTTAAGCCGATCATTTCAGCCTTTTCACAACATCTAGCCAAATCCTGAACAGAAGGAGACAGGCCTGAATCATCAGCCGAAAACTAGGCAAGGCAAGTTTATTTGTACAGCACAATTCAACAACAAGGTGGTTCAAAGTGCTTTACAGAGACATTAGAAACAAAAACAAATAAAAAGCATGATTTAAAATTTATTAAAACAAGCAAACTAACTAACTAACTAATTAACAAACAAACAAACAAACAAACAAAACAGATAAAATCAGTAGTTAAATGTAAGTTTTGAAATTTAAGCTTAAAGTGTGGATTTGGTGTTTTATTCAAATGCAGCTGAGAACAGGTGAGTCTTCAACCTGGATTTAAATAAACTGAGTGTTTCAGCTGATCTGAGGCTTTCTGGGAGTTTGTTCCAGATATAAGGAGCATAAAAGCTGAATGCAGCTTCTCCGTGTCTGGTTCTGACTCTGGGAACTGATAAAAGACCGGATCCAGATGACCTGAGGGATCTGGATGGTTCATACTGGGTCAGGAGGTCACTGATGTATTTTGGTCCTAAACCATTCAGAGCTTTATAGGCCAGCATCAGAACTTTAAAGTCTATCCTCTGACGGACAGGCAGCCAGTGTAAGGACCTCAGAGCTGGACTGATGTGGTCCACGTTTTTGGTCTTAGTGAGGACTCGAGCAGCAGAGTTCTGAATGAGCTGTAGTTGTCTGACTGATTTTTTAGGTAGACCTGTAAAGATGCTGTTACAGTAATCAAGCCTACTAAAGATGAATGCATGGACTAGTTTTTCCAGGTCCTGTTGAGACATCAGATCTTTTATCCTTGAAATATTCTTGAGGTGATAGTAAGCTGACTTTGTTATTGTCTTAATGTGTTTTTCTAAGTTTAGGTCTGCATCCATCACTACACCCAAATTTCTCGCCTGGTTTGTGGTTTTTAGATGTATAGATTGAAGTTCTCTGGTGACCTGTAATCGTTTTTCTTTGGCGCCAAAGACTATTACCTCAGTTTTGTTTTTGTTTAGCTGGAGAAAATTGTGGCACAACCAGTCATTGATTTCCTCAATGCATTTACCAAGAGCCTGTACAGGGCCTCGGTCTCCTGGTGACATTGTGATATATATTTGTGTGTCATCTGCATAGCTGTGATAGTTTATTTTGTTGTTCTTTATAATCTGTGCCAGTGGGAGCATGTAGATGTTAAACAGAAGGGGTCCCAAGATGGAACCTTGGGGAACTCCACATGTGATACTTGTCTGCTCAGATGTGAAGTTACCTATTGATACAAAGTATTTCCTGTTTTCTACGTATGTTTTGAACCAGTTTAGTACAGTTCCTGAAAGACCTGTCCAGTTCTCCAGTCGTTTGAGTAATATGTTGTGGTCAACTGTATCAAATGCTGCACTGAGATCCAGTAAAACTAAGACTGACATTTTTCCACTGTCTGTATTCAGACATATGTCATTAAACACTTTGGTCAGAGCGGTTTCAGTGCTGTGGTTCTGTCTAAAACCTGACTGGAAGGCATCGTAGCAATTATTCTGTTTTAAGAAGTAACTGAGCTGTTGAGAAACTGCTTTTTCAATGATCTTACTTAAAAACGGGAGATTTGAGATCGGCCTGTAGTTGTTCATTTGTGTCTTGTCAAGATTGCAACTGCTGTCTCCAGGTAGAAACAGCAGTGATACACCTGCTGCTGTCAGACCTGCAGGTATCAGGCTGTGATGTTCTCCTTTATAATGGACAGAAATATTTGGAGTGGCACAAATAATTTGTGGCATCTTCTTGAAGAACAGCTGATTGTTCTGTAAACAGTTTGAAATGGCTGTAAATAACTTTGTTTGCAAAACTTGTGCATATGATTTTAAAATTGACAATTTATATTTGCATTGAAAGTTATGAAATATGATTCATTAAACATGTTTGTGGTTGTTACGGTGAAAATATCACCTTTTCTACGGATTTTATGGTTTTTATCTGACTTTAACTTAAAGAATGTTAGCTACCGCTCGTCTGCAGCTTTATTTGAATGGAAAACTTCCACAACAGGCAAAAAAAAGCTTTTTGCTAAAAAAAAGATTCAGAGCAGAAGTTTTTTGCACTGCATTTTAAAATGAAAACATATTGCATTTATTTACAATTAAAGACACAGAGCAGAAAGTGTGTTACTGTTTTACATCCACAGACACACAAGAAAAGAAGCAGGCAACATGAGGTCAAGTTATGGCAATTTTATTTGTGTGTTTCAGTACATGTATTTAGATTAGAGTTTTAAAAAACAAACAAACGTCCCAAGAAGAAGGATGGGGAGAAAGAAAGGTGGAGAGAGGAGGAAGAAACTATTGATGTCCTCAAACTGGATGCTGCTGGGTCAGTTCTTCCTCAGCAGTCTGCTCCAGAATCCCCTCCTGTCCTCGGCTTGCTTTGCTTTTGCCTTCAGTTCTTTTAAGGTTTTGTTGAGCTGCTCCTCGGCATCTTTAAATGTTTCTTTCAGCTGCTGTTCGGCCAGTTTCCCTTTGTGTTTGAGGAGCTCTTTAGCTTCCTTTTTGTGCTTTCGTATTTCTTTAAGTGCGTCTTTGCAGTCTTTCTTGGTCACCGCAGAGCCGCTCATTTCTTTCTTGAATGCCTTCACCTCAATTTTCTCTTCTGCAAGTTCTTCTTGCACTTTCATCAGTTCCTTCTTCATGTTTTCAGTGTGACTCTTTGTATCTTCCATTTCTTTCTTTGCTTCCTGTGTTTTAATTTTCTCTTCCTCCAACACTTTTTGAGCTTCCAACAATTCTTTCTTCATATTTTCAATCTCATTTTCTGCCTCGTGTTTACGTTTTTTCTCCTCTTCAAGTTGTTGCTTCACATGCAGTAATTCCTTCCTTAGTGTTTCAGCTTCAGCCGTTACATTTGCAGCTTCTTGTGTTGCCAACTGCATTTTCCTTTTGCCCTCTTCAAAAGCTTCCTGCACCTCCTGTAATTCCTGCAGCACATTTCCTGCCTCCTTCTTTGCAGTTTGATATTTCTTTTTGGCTTCTTGTGCTGTGCTTTTCTCTTCCTCCAATGCTTTTTGAGCTTCCAACAGTTCTTTCTTCATCTTTTCATTCTGGTTTTCTGCCTGTTGTTTTCCCATTTTCTCTCCTTTAAGTCTGAGACCCACATGCAGTAATTCCTGCAATACTACTTCAGTTTCAAACTGTGAATTTTTAGCTTCTCCTCTTGATTTTTCTGCCTCTTCTTTTAATTTGACACTTTCAGCCTGTATCATTTGAAGTTCTTCTTGCAGGTTAATCAGCTGTACTGAATTGTGAGGTGAAGCACTCGCCGATCCTCTTCTCGTTCTCCCCTGATTCATTTTGGCCTTTTAAACAAAGGAGCCAACGTTTTGTAGAGGAGTGAAGTGAAGTTTTCGATGTTTCTTCGTCAGCTGTCGTTTGTCCTGCACAGAGATGCTGCTGTAGATGTGTCTCTAGCTGTGTCTGGATACAATGAAACATGCTGGAACTAAGTGCTTGTGTTGCACAGTTCTACTGAACATTCCATTTCATGCATGCTCCGCCCACATGGTCAGGAATGTCAGGTGCTGCATGACCAAATGCTGCTCCCGTTGCCTAGCAATAACAGCTGTTTACTTTTGGGGTCTGGTTCATTATTTAATAAAGAAAACATGTCCAAGTATTGGGTGCTGAGGCTCAGCGCATATTCTAGCCTGCTGTGTGGGTGGGCAGCTAGAAATCACTGGTGGGCAACATGAGTGAGGAGAAAACTGGAGCAGCCAAGCAGGGAGCTGCAGGTTGCTGGTTTGAGTCTCTGTTCAGATGCTGGTGTCTCCTCTCTCTGAGATGTCTGCAAACAGTCCCAGATAAAACAATAAGGATAATAAACAAACACGTGACTAAAATAACAATTATGACTCTGATGTGTTTCATGTGTAGCAGGATGGCCTCTATACAGCAGTCGCTGCAAGCATCCACATCGCCACACTCACTTTTCTTTAAGCAGGCGTGCTGGGCTCCTCCTAAGGAAAGTTTGAAACTTCATTTCCTTCATGCTGGTGAACTTTTTACCAAATATTTTCATCAAAGCTTCTCCATCACTGACAGGGATTGTTTGGATCTTCACACTCATCTCCACCAACCCTAAAAAATGAGTCTCACTTTGCTCATATAATGCCAGGAGTGTCTCCATATTCCACAAAAGTCTGTGCAAACATGTAACAGTATCCCATATTCATAGAAATATTATTGATATTATAACAAAAGCTGTCACCAACACAATTGTCCCAAGTGCTTTTTTATTAGTTATTGCAAATGCTTGATTGCAGTTCTTTCTAGATGACAAAACCACTTATTAGGTTTAGAAGGAAATGACTTTTTCTACATGAGGTAAAGTTGGAGCTGTTTCCCCAAACTAAATGAAATCATCATTTAAAAAACTACAATCTGTATTTACTCTGAACATCTGTGTTAACATTTGGAAACATGTAAGTGTAACAAACATGTTAAAACATAAGAAATCAGGAAGGGGCATGTACAGGAATTTCTTTTACTTATGTATTAATCACATTATTTTATTGTATGATACCTTGGTGCCACTGGATTTTAACATGTCTCACACTCATACAGTAAGACAAATGGCGGTGGTGTAGTAAGGAAGTTGGGGGAAGCAGACAGCTCCACAGGAAGAGTCTTTTGTGACTTCGAGGACTCTGGGAGGCAGCAAGGGAGTGTGAACCTTAAGGTGTGAAACAGCTGTGTACTGCCTTTTGTTCCTGGAGAAGGTATTTCACTGAGAGCCATGCTGGGCTCAGACTCTGCTGACCGTCTGTCCCGCGGTCATGCAGGGACTTCATCAAGCTTGGTTGTCTGTTCTTTGTGTGTTTGATTAATACAGTTTGTCAAAATGAAAACATGACTGTAGATTCAGACACGTGAGGCTGTGCTGATGAGACCAAACAAGGCAAATAAACAGTTTTAAAGGTGAACTGTGGGCAACGGCCAATTCTACCCTGGAGCCCAGAGGGTTACACGTTATTTTTTAAAGTAACGCAATAGTTACTTAATTACTAGTAATTAATTACTTTTAGAATCTTGTAACTCAGTTACTAACTCAGTTACTTTTTTGAAGAAGTAACTAGTAACTATAATTAATTACTTTTTCAAAGTAACAACGCTGCTGATGACACCACCATTATCGGTCTGATCCAGAATGACGATGCGTCTGAGCGGAGGTGGATCAGCTGGTCCACTGGTACAGACTGTGGAGAAACTACCGGATGCTCCGCCCTCTCGCCATCCTCAACAACAGTCTGTATGTGAGGACCACTTCACATCACAAAAAGGTGGATCCTAAGGAATCTGAAGTGATCCACCATGTGCAGAACAAGGCCCAGATGAGGTTCTTCCTGTGGCAGCTGTGAAAGTTCCACAGGAGCTGCTGCCATCACCCGCTCTGTGTTGTGCACATGGATGAGTGTCTCAGCTACGTCACTCTGATAAACACTCTGAAGTAACCATCGATATATCATTAGCACACTGCACAATTATAGTTATTTTATTTATATAAGTTGCAAGAAAAATAACTACTCAAGTACAGTAACAAAGTATTTGTACTTCATTACCTCCCACCTCTGAGTATAGCCAGCTGCTCCTCAGGAGAAATGAGTGGCAGCTCAGTCAGCTTATTTTAAACCATTTCCCAAGTCCATGTACTTCTGTTAGTCTATAAACCATCATCATATATAACGTGTTGGCCTGCTTAGCAACAGTTGTGTTTCTCAGCCATGTCTTAAACTCGTCGCACCTTCTGCAGCTACACACTCAGCCTCGCTCCAGCTGACAGTGAAGGCTGTTTGGAACAAACCCGCTGACTCAGGGACCCGAACCTTTACCCTTCACTACAAATGCTTTATACATAGCTACTGGGGAAGAAACAGTGGGTAGGTTGGAGTGATATGGGTGGGGGCACTCCCCAACGTCCCAGTACAGCATTTGTAATTTAATGGACCCATCGAAACCACTAGAAAGAGACTCTGATCCTTTATTGACACACGCTGTAGAGATGAAGGGGTTAAAGGATTCACCTTCCCTTTGGCTCATTCAAACTGACTCAATTGTTGCCAAGGCAACACTTTTGGTTGTTTGAAGGCAATTGGTCTGCTCATTTTCTAAATGTGCCACTAATTAACCATGGATGTTGTGATGTTTACGGAACTTTTATTTTGAAAGGTCGAATGTAAGGCGGAAGGGGGTTATAAAAAAAGGA
>NC_140622.1:1751803-1774303 GCF_057382275.1 Copadichromis virginalis
CCTCTTTTTTGAATCAACCTAGGACTGTTACTGTGAACCCTGGCAGGCTCTGTGCAGTCACTGAGGTCGCCTGTAAACAGGACCAACACTCTCTGGCTTATTTTGAAATAAATAAAATAAAAACAATGATGTTCGTTTAAGTTAACCAAGGGAACAACAAAGCCGGCTATTACAAGCTTGCATCAAACTTAGCCACACGTCATTTTGGTTTGTAGCCTTTTATTCACACTTTGATCTCCAGAGTGTCTTTGGCTTCACGTGAAACTACACATGATGGCATACATGAGGGCATTGGATATTATGTTAGCACCTTTGAAGCAAAAATAAATAATCATCCCACATATAATGTATGAAACCTTTTTACCTTTCATGTATTTTTTCTCTTCTAAACCATTTAGGTAACCAGTTTAGACTAAAAAAGCTTTGATCCAATCCCAGCTGTAGAATCCAGCAACGAGGCTTATGTGAGACTACTTTGGCTGCAGCCGACTTTGCGATGCAGATCTATAATGGATTAAAGCTGTGAGTGTCTACAAAGGAGCTGCTGAGAATGAGACGAATCCAGACCCATCGCTGAGCTGATGAAGGTGGCAGGACCAGCCTCAGACACCAGAGTGCATGTTTAGTCACTGCTGCTATAACACGAGCATAACTGGCAAACCTCACTCTCAGCCAGCAGTGTGATACTCAATATTCATCATGTGATTAAAGTCTGTTCCTCCATCCCTCGGGGACATATCCCATCTTCCCAAATCCTGTTCTTTCACAGTACTGTCTGCATGATTAATACAGAGATTCTCTGTGTACTTGAATTAAGGGTAGTTTGTGTGTTACTCTATGTTTATGTGTGATCCTTTAATAATGACTCTGCTGCCAGCACACACACGTTAGGTTTCAACCGATGTGCAGTCAAACATCTTCTATATTCCATAACTCGATATTCATGATTGTTTACAAAAATGTTGATAACACATGGTCAAATACTATACACACTTTGGAATTTAAATGTCATGTCATTCATATTTATCAACCAGAAAAATAAAGGATCATGTTCCTCCATCTCACACACATTACGACTATCTGCCCAAAAAGGATGGCATCATTTCTACCACCATCTGGGAGTCCAGCTGTGTGAACGCATCATTGTCTGTCTCCCTCTCTTCCTCTTATAATAACACAGCTGTGTGCAGCTGGTCATTCCCTTCCTGCTACTTAGGCTGTAGAAATCCCTCAGTCGATGCCAGCTCATTGTACTTACTGTGGCTTCCACATGTACCACGGGTTACTCTGTTATGTTTTGCCTACACTGGACTAACTTGGATGTCCTCTTAGTCCAAGTTAACAGGACATCCATGGATAATTCAGGAAATCCACCTGAATCTTCATCTGAGTGAATTATCTGCCTGTCCCTCTGCCAACTCCATTCAGAAAATACTTCTTTGTATTACTTATATTACGTGTTTTTCTTCTGTACCTGTTAAACTTTTACTTCAGTGTCCTGCATTTGGCTGCAAGAGTTGTGATGACTTTGGTCTGCAGTCTATGTTTCCTCCAGGAGAAGCTGTTGTCTTAATAATCGGTTTAGAGGGTCCACATTTGTCTTCCATCCTGACTGAACATCACGATTGGCTCTCGCTGCCTCCCAGCAACCATACAATTGTGTTATTGACATCCTTACCTGGTGCCTGATCTCTGCCCCTAAGCTGCCTATACAGTCTCACCAAATCAGAACACGAGCCAATGGAAAAACACACCCACCATTCATTAGCTGCTGACATCATCCCACCCTCGTCCTATTTCCTGGGAGCTGGATTTCTTGCATTAACTTTAGAGGTTTGAATTGTTAAAAACAAACAACCTTTACATCTGTTATCTTCTCCCTTTTAACTTCTTCTGCAAAGAGCCACAATCTTTGCGAAACATCTACGATCCCATTGCGACGAGTGGAAGACTACCTTCTATACTCACCTGGGGCATCTACCCTGTCCCACCACGTGGACTTACCAATGCTCTGGTTGTCTTCCAGGCGTTGGTAAATAATGTGCTTTGGGACTTCCTTAATTGCTTCATCTTTGTCTACTTGGATGATATTCTCATGTTTTCAAACCACTATAGTCATGTTTACTACAAGTATTACTTCCTCCAAACCATCAACGTGTCTTTTAGACCCCATTCCTACAAAACTGCTCAAAGAAGTCCTGCCATTAATTAATTCTTCGATCTTAAATATGATCAACCTATCTCTAATGATCGGCTATGTACCACAGGCCTTCAAGCTGGCTGTAGTTAAACCTTTACTCAAAAAGCATCTCTAGACCCAGCAGTCTTAGCTAATTATAGGCCAATCTCCAACCTTCCTTTCATATCAAACATCCTTGAAAAAGTAGTTGTCAAACAGCTAACAGATCATCTGCAGAGGTTTATTTGAAGAGTTTCAGTCAGGTTTCAGAGCTCATCACAGCACAGAAACAGCTTTAGTGAAGGTTACAAATGATCTTCTTATGGCCTCTGACAGTGGACTCATCTCTGTGCTTGTCCTGCTAGACCTCAGTGCAGCGTTCGATACTGTCGACCATAATATCCTATTAGAGCGATTAGAACATGCTGTAGGTATTACAGGTACTGCACTGCAGTGGTTTGTATCATATCTATCTAATAGACTCCAGTTTGTGCATGTAAATGGAGAGTCCTCTTCACACACTGAGGTTAATTATGGAGTTCCACAGGGTTCAGTGCTAGGACCAATTCTGTTTACATTATACATGCTTCCCTTAGGCAGTATCATTAGAAGACATAGCATACATTTTCACTGCTATGCAGATGACACCCAGCTGTACCTGTCCATGAAGCCAGATAACACACACCAATGAGTTAAACTGCAGGAATGTCTTAAAGACATAAAGACCTGGATGGCCGCTAACTTTCTGCTTCTTAATTCAGTGTGTGAATGTGTGTGTGAATGTGTGGATGATTGTGTATAGTGTAAAGCGCTTTGGGGTCCTTAGGACCAAGTAAAGCGCTTTACAAATACAGACCATTTACCATTTAATTCAGATCAAACTGAGGTTATTGTACTGGGGCGATCGTGGCTCAAGAGTTGTCTTGTAATCGGAAGGTTGCCGGTTCGATCCCTGGCTCAGACAGTCTCGGTCGTTGTGTCCATGGGCAAGACACTTCACCTACCGCCTACTGGTGTTGGCCAGAGGGGCCGATGGCACGATATGGCAGCCTCGCCTCTGTCAGTCTGCCCCAGGGCAGCTGTGGCTACAACTGTAGCTGCCTCCACCAGTGTGTGAGAGTGAATGAATAGTGGAATTGTAAAGTGCTTTGAGGGGTCCCGAAAAGCGCTATATAAATGCAATCCATTATTATTACTCGGCTCTGAAAAGCTTAGAAATATGGTATCTAACCAGATTCTTACTCTGGATGGCATTACCTTGGCCTCCAGTAACGCTGTGAGGAACCTTGGAGTCATTTTTGACCAGGACATGTCCTTCAACACACATATTAAACAAATATGTAAGACTGCTTTCTTCCATTTGTGCAACATCTCTAAAGTTAGAAATATCCTGTCTCAGAGTGACGCTGAAAAACTAGTTCATGCATTTATTACTTCCAGGCTGGACGACTGTAATTCATTATTATCAGGATGTCCTAAAAACTCCCTGAAAAGCCTTCAGCTAATCCAAAATGCTGCAGCAAGAGTCCTGACAGGGACTAGAAAGAGAGAGCAGATTTCTCCTGTTTTGGCTTCCTGTTAAATCCAGAATTCAAAATCCTGCTCCTCACATACAAGGTCTTAAATAATCAGGCCCCATCTTATCTTAATGACCTTGTAGTACCATATCACCCTATTAGAGCACTTCGCTCTCGCTCTGCAGGCCTACTTGTTGTTCCTAGAGTATTTAAAAGTAGAATGAGAGGCAGAGCCTTCAGTTTTCAGGCCCCTCTTCTGTGGAACCAGCTTCCAGTTTGGATTCAGGAGACAGACACTATCTCTACTTTCAAGATTAGGCTTCAAACTTTCCTTTTTGCTAAAGCATATAGTTAGGGCTGGACCAGGTGACCCTGAATCCTCCCTTAGTTATGCTGCAATAGATGTAGGCTGCCGGGGATTCCCATGATGCATTGAGTTTTTCCTTTCCAGTCACCTTTCTCACTCAATATGTGTTAACAGACCTCTCTGCATTGAATCATATCTGTTATTAACCTCTGTCTCTCTTCCACAGCATGTCTTTATCCTGTCTTCCTTCTCTCACCCCAACCAATCACAGACAGAGTCAAAGGGCCAAACCGGGAGCTGTGTGGTACCGAACAGTCGGCCCACCTGAAGCTCACAACTAATGGAACTCAAAGATCTCCACAGCCACACGTCTTTCTCAAAGCATTCCTCAGTTACGAGCTCCAATGTTCCCATCTCAGGAGTGTGAGTTTTCAGTCTATTGGTCATTACCTTCATTGATGTTTCTGGTTAAGGAGAGCATCCCATGTACCATTACTAAGAACACACTGCCACCATATTCCAGCACCTATCTAATCTCCAGGTGAGAAAGTCTTTCAAAAGTGATTAATTACAAACTTAGTTTAAAAACTGTCTCTTGTTTACATTAGTGGATTTGAAACTGAGGCAATCAGCAACCCGTCCATCTAAAGCCACCCAAACACTGGGCTGTCACTGGCCAATCAAAGCACTCCATTCTCAAATTTCAGACAGTCATTGTCAAGTACTGAAGAAATGAATACATTGTTAACCAGGTTCAATGTGCAGCAGTGTATTTTACAAGCAGCTTCCCCCTCCACATCACTAAATATATGCATCATATCTATTTTTGACTAAATGAGTGGCAAACTGCAAGGAACACAGGAGGTGGGCACAAAGTCAGACACAGGAATGTGATGGAAGATCTGTTCACTGAGCCTCTATTGCCACCTTCTATTTCTATAGTACATACTACTGAAATGTTAGAAGCATTGTCATGTTCAAGCTGCTACGCATTGTGCTCTATACTGCCACATCAGGGTTTGGCCTTCCTCTCAGTCATACAACCCTCTGTGTTTCTGATCCATGTGGGTCTTCGTAGTCACCAAAGTCTTTAAGCTTCATATTACTCTTACAGTCAATACACTGACTACAACAAACAACTAAAATCTAGCTTAAAATCTATATCCTAGATTTTGGCATTCGGCACTATGGGATAATAGGTGTTATTTGCTTTAGCTATAGGTAGTTAGGTTGTAGCTTGTTATTGTCTTTACATCATTATTAAAATAGTTAAAAAACAGCCAACATTAAGAGAAACACAATAAAGCAACCCAAACGTATCATTCAGTATGAAACTAACCCACTTCTACACATGTAAAGAGCAGTTAGGAGGTTAGACTGAGCTTCAGTGAGTCAGAAGGTTAGCACCACGTTACACCCTTAGGAGGTGAACAGGAAACCGAGCTGTCCTTATAGGAAGAGGAAACTCACCACCGTGGGGCTCAGAGGCATTGTAAGATGTGTCATTGTATGGCTCCTCTAGAAACAAGAGGCACACACAGTGGCACATCAATCTGCATAAAAACACTCACACAACCTGACAACAATGTTCAATGTAACAATGTTCAATGTAACAATGTTCAGTGTAACAATGTTCAGTGTAACAATGTTCAATGTAACAATGTTCAGTGTAACAATGTTCAATGTAACAATGTTCAGTGTAACAATGTTCAGTGTAACAATGTTCAGTGTAACAATGTTCAAACAAACTGTTGGAAGAACGATCCAACATTTCACAATCTGGGCCCTGTTTCAGGAAGCCGGTTTAGTGGAAAAACTGAGTAAGTATACCCTGAGTTAACGAAAACTCTGGGTTTTCGGTTTCACAAAGCGAGTTCAGCTGAAGCCTGAGTGAGTCACTATGACGACACACGCCGTGAAGCTAACCTGCCCCCTAGCAGGTTTACTACAACTAACCCTGACTGTCCCCGCCTCTTTGTCGGAAACCTGACAGTAGGAAGTGTCGGACATGGCGTGCCACTTCCTTGAAGAGCCAGTAGATCGTGAAGCCCAAATTCTCCGCAGAGCTCACCGCCGGGAGAGAGTGATCAGAGCGCGTTTGGACATTTTATCATTTCCTGATGATTTTCTGTGCGAACGTTACCGTTTCTCAGCACAATCTATAATTTATTTGAATAACATCCTCAGGCCTAATATTGCTCATGTGACACATCGCGGACATTCTCTCAGTTCTGTACATATTATTTGTATTGCACTTCGGTTTTTTGCAAACGGGAGCTTTCTGTATAATATTGGTGACGCTGAGCACGTTTCCAAGGCTACCGTCTGTCGGGCAGTCAGGAATGTTACAGTTGCACTGAAACGTCTCCTGTACTCGTCTGTGGTGTTCCCCGGTCATAGACCCACAAGATTTATCAAAGAGGGATGCCACAAAATTGCAGGTATCAGGATGACCAAAACTTAATGTATGATGTGGTGATACTTGAACTACTACTTAAATTTTACATTTATTTTCACGGTTCCCAGGCGTGATTGGCTGTACAGATGGCACTCACATTCCAATCATTGCTCCTTCAGTAAATGAAGGAGACTATGTGAACAGGAAGTCTTTCCACAGCATTAATGTACAGGTACATAGTTCCCTGTAGCATTTCAAACTAACAAATTATTTCATTATAGTAATGGATGCTAATTTGTGTTCTCTGCACTGTGAAGATCATATGTGATGCTGCCAACATTATCACAAATGTGGAAGCCAAGTGGCCAGGCTCTGTCCATGACTCACAAATATTCCGTGAATGTACACTGAGCACAAAATTTGGACATGGTGAGTTGAGAATACTTTAAAATATATAAAGACCAATTGCTTCAGGGACATTTGAACTGAAGTGTATCCTTCTGTCTTAGGAGAGTTCACTGGCTACTTGCTTGGTGATAGGGGGTATCCATGTTTACCCTATTTGCTTACCCCTTACCCTGACCCTGAACCGGGCCCACAGCAGCGATATAATCTGGCTAATTGCAGGACAAGAGCCAGAATTGAAATGACTATCGGAATGCTTAAGGCCCGGTTCCAGTGCCTGCAAAGACTCAGGGTCACCCCAGAAAGGGCATGTGACATTATTGTGGCATGTGTGATTCTTCACAACATTGCCACAATTAGAGGAGAACACTGTCCTTCTGAACCAAACATCAGCAGTGATCCAAACCATGAACATCCTGACCCTCCCACGGACATACAAGATGGAAGCGCAGTCAGAGACACCATATGTCACAATCATTTCTTTTGACCCATCACCTCAACATGTTGAAAGAAGAATAAACAGATTTTTGTTCAACTGGCTTTATTGGTCGCCTGTATTTCCTGTACACAAAGTATTAAAAGATGTAAACCTCATAAAGTGTCTCTGTTGCTTCCTCCTCTGTAACAGCTGTCAATGTTTCTTCATTATTTTCCTGTAGTAAAGAAATAAACAACATTGCTGTTCTACTGTAAACTCATATAATCTGTGGAGTATTAAGAGTACTCACAACTGCATGTTGGTCTGGCTCAACAGGAGGCTGCACCAGATGCAGTACACCATCACCATCAACTGATAGAATATGAGGTTCATACAGGTCACTTATAACTTACAAGGGACCAAATGGCAATTAACAAACATACCAATCACCTTACACTTCATTGTCATTATGCTCTCAAAGACAACCAAGGCTGAGGGAAGGCAAAATCAGTAGGAAAATAACTTCACTACAAAATAATTCATTATGGTAAAGAGTTTATCAAATGAATGAGTGGCACTGCAAAGGTGACTGTGAAGAAAGGATGTATGCACATCATGTATTATTTTGAATTTACCCCTATGTAGGCACTTGTGTCTTGCGGGGTTATTGACTCAGAGGATGTCCCCGCAGAGATGCCTTCAGCCACAGGGCGCCCACTGTTTTGGCTGAGGGCCAACTGCTCAGCCTCTGTGAGTGGTGGTGGTGGAGGACCCCCACCTGTTTTTCGGGCCTCCGCTTTTTTTCTGTTGGCTATAACGGGCCACATTTGAGCATACAGAGTAAGCAAATATGTACTTGTAATGTGCTCAGATAATTTCAATAAGTGCTTACAGAAAGAAAATTAATGTAGCCTCTAACTGCAATTGATTTACATGGGACAAACAGACCAAGCACTATGGCTCATAATACAATTACACCTTACCTGTTTGGACTATATTTTTATATTTCATTTTTACTTGCTGCCAGGAACGTTTGGGGCCTGTTGGGTTGCACCTGCGCTCACATCACATCACAAAATAAAATGTATAAAATAAAAAATAAAATATAATAAAATAACGTGTTAAATGGGTGGAAATCTCTAGATCAATGTTTAAATTAACACTCACGCATTGACTCTGTCGGCTATGTTTTGCCATGCATGCTCTCTTTCTTTTGCAGCTGAGGCTGTGTTACTTTTTTCCGCGGAATTTGCATGTTATCGGCATATGCTGCCATCAGAATTTCGGCCTCAAGCGCTGTAAAATACATTGACCGCGCCTTCTTTCCCTCCGTCTCCATGGTGACTCGCTTAATCTGTGCTCCGCTTATCAGGGCTTTATGTATCCTCGTGCGCGCGCTTAACTTGGGGTTAAAGCAACTCCACGTTGACTGAACTAATTGTTATCAGCCTTTCTGAAACCGAATATTCCGAGTTGGACAGTTCGGGGTTACTCAACCGTGAGTATCGTTTTTCACTCTGAGTTTTCTAAACCGGCTTCCTGAAATAGGGCCCGGGTCTTTCAGAGGCAGCATTAGGAAATCATCACAAAGGTTATGGTTTCGTGCATGACATGTCATAACATCCTCTCCAGTTAGATAGATGGGGTCTTACTCTACTTGGGTTAAAGTAGTGTATGTGTTCAAAACAGACAAAGCAGATAAGAGTTTAGCAGGAAACAGCAGCTCTAACGACACAACAGCAATAATCACTTTGGCAACTGACTGCTTCAGGATCCAACTCGTAATTAGTTTGTGTGTGTGTGTGTGTGTGTGTGTGTGTGTGTGTGTGTGTGTGTGTGTGTGTGTGTGTGTGTGTGTGTTTATGTGTGTGTGTGTGTGTGTGTGTGTGTGTGTGTTGCATACTTACTGGTCTGAACTTTGAGTTTGTATGGGTTCTTCTCCTGGATGGTGTGTGTGAACAGAAAGCGAGCTTTACAGCTGTAGTCTGTGTTTGCATCTTGGGCCAAAACATTGGAGAAGTAGAGGTCTCCATTAAGACCCATGGACACTCGTTTATCCTGAGGGATTGGACTCATATCTCAAGGTCACAAGAACAGACAGAAATGAAGAATAAGAGAGAAGGAATGAAACCACATCGATAAGTTTAGGATTTCATATATCAGCTGCAAGTTCAATAATGTTCAATGCTAGATTGGATCTGGGCAGCTCAGCGTGTACCTGAAAAGATGTAAAACAGGTTTTTGGCTCTAAAGTGGTCCTTCCAGGTCATTAAACAGACATGTCTTTATTTTTAAATCTGGTTGAGTCAAAGTGCCTTCCTTCCATTTTTTAATACCTATGCAAGATTTCCTCTTGCAGTGAAAGAATGCAAAGAGGGGCCATGTCATCTGAGCAGCTGGGACTAAAATACAGACCACTTCTATATTTGCCACAAGTATGTCTATGTTTGATCTAGAGTTTGACGACATTTCTCAACTAGACTGAGTGCAACAGATGGTTATCCAACGTTTTGATGTCGTTTAAACTTCCAATTCAGTTAAAACACAATGATGTCACTCCTTAAAAGCGTCCTGACGTGTGACAAAGTTATCTTTCCAACAATTTTTTGTTAGGTCCAATATTTGCACCCAATATTTTCGTTGTTGCATGGACTCTGCTTGGTATTATATGCTTTGTTGTGTCATTCATATATAGCTGCTTGAAGTATTACCATGACACATAAGTGATCTCTGGAAAAGCCAAAATGTCAACCTACAAACACAGAAGTAACAATCTCTTCAGGGCTACTGGAGACAGTTTGCTGCTTCTATTTTCACATATAACTCAAATCAACATCAGCTCAAGCAAAACTGGTATGGCCCAGATCTGCCCCACACAATGTGCTTACACATGGCCCACATAGTGCAAACAATGACGGCCCTTTGGTGGCCCAGATCTGGTTTGCCAGAGGTGGCCCACACACGAGCCAGCACATGGCTCGTGTTGCAGACACACTGCTGGTCCTGTGCTGGCCCAGAACAGTTTCAACTCTGGGCCCAGATGTCAGCCTAATGTGTACCTTAATCAAGCCGTGTAATAACAACATGTGCCAGAACATAATAGTGCAAAAGTAACATGACGAAACTCTGTTCAGACTGATTGTTACATAGCACTTTTCTACTCTCCTGGATTACTCAAAGCACTCTATACAACATACCACATTCACACCCTTTCCATAAACTGAGTGCTTCCTAACTACATTTATACACTTTTATGCAAACTGGAGGAACCAGGGATCAAACCACTAACCTTCCGATCACTAGATGACCTGCTCTACCGCCTGAGCTACAGCCACCCGGTGGTAAACATGAGTAAACCCTCACTAGGTTTTGGATAAAGTGTACACTCACAAACAGTCAGAAGTGCCAGCTTGATGCTGGATCCAGGCCAGAGCTGTTTTCTGTGAGCCTGGGCCACATACACCAAACCACAATTGGGCCAGACCTGCCTGCTATGTGGGATGCTGATGTGTTATTCTACAGTCACTACAGACAATCCTCCAGTACACCCACACAGATGTCAAGGCGAAGCATCCCCCATTGTAAGTGTGCGATGGGTGACATAACCCATCTGACTGTTAACACAGAGCCCCAGGACCAATCAGCAGCTGGGCCAGCAATCCTAATGATGCATCGGTGTGTCTGCTCTGGCTTCCTGTTGTTTGTTTATGACTGTGTTTGTGTCACAAGCTTTATGGTGAACAGGTCAGTTCAGGTTAACAGCCATTTACAGCAATGTCAGTTTCCAAGCAGGACAAATGTCCAGTCTATATTTCAGTTTCAGTTTTACATAGAGAATTATAGACTGGACTGAATAAAAATTGGTATTGTTCAACTAAATAGCTTCTTGCCTCTGGCTGTAAAACAGCTAATGGCTGAACATGAGGCCTGCTCTGTCAGCTAACAGTGGCATGAACTTGTGCAGAGAAGCCTAAGCCTAAGGACCAGAGCAGCACGAGGCGCCGGGAATCAGAAAAAACACAGGAGTCCTAAATAAAATGCACCTCATACATCAAGCTAGCTGTGCTGAAGAACTTTAACAAAGCAATCAGGTTATCCCTAAGAATGAATGACTGATAGGTGAAGCCAGTCTGGGTTCAGATTCCTACAAGTGTCTCTCTAACAGCGAGGAAACAGATACCACATGCTACAAAAAAGAAGAGGGTTTAGTGATTGGGGGAGTTTGAAACTCACTGCTGTCCATCCAGAAGGTGAACGGAGGAGGCAGACCTGGTGGGGGGTTGCAAGGTAGAACCAGTGCGGAGCCTTCAGTCACAGATACTGGCTCCAGCACCTCCTTAGGCCACAGAGGAGCCTCTGGAGGATTGGGGGAAATATGAACAACAGGATTCAGCTACTAGTTGAAAATATAAGAAATACAATTAGCACTGAGCTGTTGGTGCAGATAGATATCTGTCACCATCCATGAATCCACTTATTACTCCAAAGTTTCAAGGGGTGTGTTCTGCATATCACAAATGAATGAATGACATGTAAACAGCAATTAGTGTGTTCTGTGATCTTACTGGAGACCCGGAGCAGGATTTTGTTGGACAGAGACACTCCAAAGTCATTGGTGGCAAAACACTGGTATTCTCCCTCGTAGTCCTCTGGCCGACCTCCGCTGCGGAAGCCAATCTCCAGGGTTCCCGAGCGTTTTCGCATCGTCACCCTGGGATCTTTCCCAATATTGAAAAACTTCCCATTTCTTCGCCATGAAAACCTAAGATTTAGTTGAAGAAATCAAAGAATTATATCTCTTATAACCTTGTTTTCCAAGAGCAGACATTATCTATGTGTAACCACACTGAGGCAGGAAACACCGGGCAAAATATAACCACAAATAAACAGCAGCTCTCATAGCTGGACTGGCCATCGGGCATACCGGGCATTTGCCTGGTGGGCCGCTGGAGATTTTTTGTTTTTATGGGCCGATGGATTTTTTTTTTTTTTTTTAGGAAGGGTATATATAATGAAAGGTGTTGGATTGGCCAATTGGTCATGATCGACTCTGGGCTGGACCAATTACAGCCGAGGAGGCCGGATACACCCTCCCCCTTGTTTAGCAATCATGTGATTTTCGCGCATTGCATGCCGGGAACTCGTGGCAAAACAATCCAAGTACCGCATCAAATGCAAACATTTGCAGCACCGCAAAACGTTCATTCTCCGGTTCCAATACCTTCTTGTTTTTTCTTTGCCGCACAAAAAAGGAATGTACAAAACAAAAGGAGAACAATGCCGGTCCGTACAAAGACAGACTCGACGAAAAGACAAAGAAAAGATACGAGGAAAAAATCAAAGGAGTGAAAGGGTCAGACCCTTACGAGCACACAGAGTGGACAAAAGACGTCAGCGTGCTGCCCAACTTTCACCACGCTCAGATTTATAATCATACGGTTCTTGGAGTGAGTGCATACACTCATGAAGTTTAGTAACTTCAGGTCACTGCAACAAGCCCAGGTACAGTTTACCGACGGATGGGTGCAGGACCTTGAAATGCACCGTGTATAAAGTAAAGACCATCGTACGTATCATAAGTTTACCAGTCTCACAAATCGTCGTCATAAATACACATTCCTTAACCGTTTATTAATAGGACCTTTGAGCTCAACGGTAATTAATTAGTAGTGGAAATAATTTCTGGTACCCATCACAGAAATGTAGCAGTGACAATAATATTGTATGCTGTAATCGTACTGGGCAATTAGTGATACAAAACAACTGTTTTATCCTGTGAATAAAAGTATATGTTTTTGTCAATGTACCATAATAACAGAAGCGAAACGCAATATTGTGTCAGGACAATTCACTATTTATGCACAATAAACAAAGGAGCATAGCGCGACAATTTCTGTTCAGCGCCAGACTTGCTTGTAACCTATATCACCAATTATGTTAAGAAAAATGACGTATTAACGACTAAAAAACGCTGACCTTTGTGGGAATGCTTGGAGCAGACTAACATGTGAGCTGGAGGGTTCTGGGACGTTATATTTGGTATATCCAGACCATCCGTCGCCTCTTTGTTACTTCGGAAACATGGCTTAAAAAATTTCTCTTCAACGACGTAATCTGATAAAAAAAAAACGATCTCTTTACCCGTCGGCTTCCCGTGGCTGTCATGCGACCGGCTATTGTAGTTAATAACACAACAGCTTCTTGCCATTTTTGCGTTTCTTTTTATCGCTGTGTAACTGATTTCAATTGAAAGCCTGCGTGCGCTAGTACCTCTTGCCACGAGTTCCCAGAATCCTTTGTGGTTTTACCCCTGAATGACGTCACGTTTTCAATCTTTATCCTGGTGGGCCGGTCTCTAGTCAAAATGCCCGGGCCGATTTTTTGTCCCAGTCCAGCCTTGGCAGCTCTCCAAATAATAAAAGGAAAAAAATCTAACTCAAATTAGATTTTTTGTTTGTGTTTTACATTATTTATACGTTTTTCTCTGAAAGTGTCTGATTGTTTAGACGTATGTTTTGCTTTTTCATTTGAGCTGAAACTTCAGTGGAGACGACATGATGATGATGATGAGCCTGTATTTGTCACACGCACATGTTCACATGCTTCATGTCGATGCTAAATGTTGCACTTTGCTTCACGTTGCTTAGAACGTCCACATTTTGACTTTTACTCAGTATTTTCTCCTTTTTGTCCACTCAGGACTGCACTGTACAATTTCTTTACCCAATGTTGTCGTATAACAGCTTGTGTGTGTATACATTTTGTTTGTTTTTAACTACCTCTGTCTAGTCTATTTTGTAGTGTGTTTGTAAAAAAGCACAATTTCACCACACCATTGCAAGCTAAGGCTGTTTATATTAAACACATCAGACACCAAGGACACACTAACACTGTGATAATGATCTTTTCATTGTTTAACAAGCAGAAATGCCAAAGTTCTCTGCTTGTTACCAGGTGACATAAGGTACTGCTGATCAATGCACTCGACTAACTGTTCAGAAGAAACCAATACGTGACATGTACACTGGGACCACCTGTATAAAAGCCGACGTTTGGCAGTTTTCTGGTATGCTAAAAAGGAAAGACCACAGAAATAATCTTAGTGATGCAACTGGTGCTGCCCAACATGGACACAACACGATTTCCAGAACAAATAAAAGTCCCTCATTCAACAGTGAGAGTGATCGTGCACAAATGGAAATCAAGCCTCCCAGGATATACATACCAACCAAGGTCACCCTGAGGTCACACAACGCTCAGAGAAACTGCAAGAACTCCAGAGGCTACATCTTAGTACGTTCAAAGGTACAGTACAGTTTGATAAAGACTAACCAAGCATGGCTTCTTTGGAAAATCTACCAGGAGAAAGCATCTTTATCCATTGGAACATGTGGTTCTATTTCATTCTGTTTTAGTATCGTCTAAGGACCTGATTCAGTCCTAATAAACAAAACCCTACAATTAAAAGAAGATGTATTTTTCACATGACTGTATATTACTCAACTGTTATATGATGGCAGTACAAATATCCACCACACAGTCTGCACGTGCGTTTAGTAATACTTTAATCCGTGTGGTTGGTTAGTGAGGAAGTCAGCTCCAGTTTTAGTGAGGCGTGGGGATTTACAAGTAAAGCTTCCTGTTGTTTTTCAGCAAGTAACAGCTGTGCTCGGCCTGTTTGTGGTGCAGCACAGAGCACCGAACCAGGAGAGAGTGTGTGTGTGTTATGTAGTTAGAGACTGATTGCAAGTAAGTGAACAATCCTTTTTGGTGAATGATCCATGTCCACCATGTGCATTACTGAAGCAGAGGAGACACAGCATGTGCACATGGCGTAGTGGCTCTGAGTGGCTGTTTGTGAGGTTGTGTACTTATCTGTGTGAACACAAAAATCTTCCTGTCTCCAGTGAAACAATGAACCACTGCTCTGAGCTGCCCATACACCCAGTGATGTAAGCAGTGGTGTCTGTGTTTGTGTTTAGGCCTGGTCTGAGTTTGACTTACAGAGGTGTGACTTGGTGTTAGCTATTCCTTTAAGCCTCATCCCCGTGTGTGAGGCATCAAATGCTCCAGAGCAACAGCGGGACAGAGAAAGGTACAAACACTGTAAACCAATGTGACAGCTCATTTGTGTATGAGCCTCGGTGCTGAGCAGAGCTGAATTGTAAACAGATTAATCTAAAACCATGGATGGCTTTATTGATCCAAACGTCTGTATCTTGTGGTTCCCATAATTTACTCCAATGCTCTCTTCTGGCTTTTCCTTGACCCAAACCTTTTAAGATCTCACATCTCTGAGGCTCTTTCAACCCCTGTTGTGGAGACGGCCCAGCAGCAGCTGCACTTTTTCAAGGGTTTAAGGAGGAATCAGTCGGTGCTGGTGAACTTTTACCGTTCTACAGTTGTTCTACACATGCCATTACTGTGTTGTATGCCGGCTGAGACTATAAGCCCTTGATGTCTCCTCTGACCGACCTCGTCACCTGGAAGGGTAGGAACCTGAGAAGGTTCCTCATCTGTGGTTCCCTCATCACAGACTTCACTAGGTCTCAGGTGGTGCAGTCCGGTACTCGGCCTGTAGATGGCCTTTGAGTAGGGAGGATTGCCAATGGACTGTGTATGTTTTTAACTCTCTGAGCCTAGGAAAGGTTGAGGTCTTGTACAAGCCTTTGGGTGGTGCTTGGAGCCTCTCCACTCCCTTGTCAGCCTCATCAGCTGCAGTATAAATAAACCAGCTCTGCAGCCCAGTCTCTGCTAGATTATTATACTCACCTCTACAACCTGCCTGCTTACCCTTCAACAGCGTCTTCCCTCGTGGGGAAATCCTTTTTGAAATCCTCTGCAAAAAATCACCTGGACTAACTTATGTCTGTCCCCTTGAGCCTGCTTCTCTAGACCTGTGCAGTTCCCAGACTTCCATTTCCTCCCTGTTGCAACATACAAAGTGCACATGTGTCCATATAAAAGCCTTTTGTCCATAACTATTCCCTGTGGCCCTTTGATGTTGCTCCTGAGTCACCGCTTCAGCTGGCCACCATCAGCTGGACCAGAGAATAAACAGTATTAAAGTAGCAGGAGTAAAAAAGTAGAATGCTTACATAGAATATTGTTCTTGTTCTATGACAGTAAAGACGGTAATTTGTAAGTTTGCTCACTGATACAGAAATGAACAAGCTCTAATTTTTATGGTAGTGCAATTTTAATGGAGAGAGACAGAATATCAACCAAAAATCCAGAAAAAGCACATTACATAAAGGTTATATATTGAAGTGGATGTCACTGAGTGAAACAAGTATTGATCCCCTACAAACCAGCCAGAATTCTGGTTCCCACAGACTGGCTCAGTGGCACAGAGACTGTAATCAGTCAATCCATTACAAAAACTCCTCGTCCAATCTCATTATACACTGAACAAAAATATAAACGCAACACTTTTGTTTTTGCTCCCATTCCCCATGGGATGGACGTAGAGACCTAAAATTCATTCCAGATACACAATATAACCATCCCTCCCAAACAGTGGTCACAAATCAGTCCAAATGTGTGGTAGTGGGCACATCTGCTATATTGAGATAATCCATCCCACCTCACAGGTGTGCCACATCAGGATGCTGATCTGACATCATGAGTAGTGCACAGGTGTACCTCAGACTGCCCACAACAAAAGGCCACCCTGGAATGTGCAGTTTTTTGCGCTATTGGGGGTCTGGGGACCCAGAACCGGTCAGTATCTGGTGTGACCACCATTTGCCTCGTGCAGTGCAACACATCGTCGCATGGAGTCTATCAGATTGTCAATTGTGGCCTGTGGAATGTTGGTCCACTCCACTTCAATGGCTGTGCGAGGTTGTTGGATATTCGTGGGAACTGGTACACGCTGTCGTATACGCCGGTCAAGCACATCCCGAACATGCTCAATGCGTGACATGTCCGGTGAGTATGCTGGCCATGCAAGAACTGGGACATTCTCAGCTGCCATCTGCCCTGAACAATGTGAACCATGATTCATCCGTGAAGCGCACACCTCTCCAACGTGCCAGACGCCATCGAATGTGAGCATTTGCCCACACAAGTCTGTTACGGCGACGAGCTGGAGTCAGGTCAAGACCCCGATGAGGACGACGGGCATGCAGTTGAGCATCCCTGAGACGGTTTCTGACAGTTTGTGCAGAAATTGTTTGGTTGTGCAAACCAATTGTTCCAGCAGCTGTCTGGGTGGCTGGTCTCAGACGATCTTGGAGGTGAACCTGCTGGATGTGGAGGTCCTGGGCTGGTGTGGTTACACGAGGTCTGCGGTTGTGAGGCCGGTTGGATGTGCTGCCATATTCTCTGAAACGCCTGTGGAGACGGCTTATGGTTGAGAAATGAACATTCAATGCACGGGCGACAGATCTGGTTGACATTCCTGCTGTCAGCATGCCAATTGCACGCTCCCTCATTGCTTGTGGCATCTGTGGCATTTTGCTGTGAGACAAAACTGCACATTCCAGGGTGGCCTTTTGTTGTGGGCAGTCTGAGGTACACCTGTGCACTACTCATGATGTCAGATCAGCATCCTGATGTGGCACACCTGTGAGGTGGGATGGATTATCTCAATATAGCAGATGTGCCCACTACCACACATTTGGACTGATTTGTGACCACTGTTTGGGAGGGATGGTTATATTGTGTATCTGGAATGAATTTTAGGTCTCTACGTCCATCCCATGGGGAATGGGAGCAAAAACAAAGGTGTTGCGTTTATATTTTTGTTCAGTGTATGTATAAAGCACACCTGTCCACAGGAGCATTTTCTTCCATTCCAACCTCTCCATCACCATGGGCAAGGACGAAGAGCTGTCAAAGCATGTCACAAGACTGTAGACCCACATAAGACTGGAATGGACAAGACCATCAGCAAGAAGCTCGGTGACATGGTGGCAGCTTTTGGTGCAATGATTCACAAATGGAATTTATTTGTCATGGTCCTGAGTCTGAGGACTCAGTGTTTTGTGTTTCTTTATGCTTTTGTTCATTCCGAGTGTGTATTCTGTTGTGATTTTGCCATTTGTTAGGTTTCTGTTCTCTGCCTGCCTGCTCCCACTTCTGTGTTCCCTCTGTCTGTCCATGGTGTTATTGTGTCTGCTCATGAGTCTGCCTGTCAAGTTCAGTGTCCTGTCTGGTTCACTGTGTCTGTTAGTTTCCTGTTTTATTCTGAAAGTTTATGTCTCATGTCAGTGTGTTCAGTTTTACCTCTCCCCTGTCTCGTTAGCCTAATTGCTCCCAGCTGTGTCTCCCTCCTGTGGCCCATTCCCTGATTACTCCCCGTGTATTTAAGCCCTGTGTTTTCCTGTGCTCTCTGTCGTGTCGTCTGTTTAGGTCCATGTCCGGCTGCATTATTCTGTTACCTGGTATTCATTCTGTGTCTCTCTGCGTGCATTTTGCTCCTCCTCCCGTGAGTGTCTGGTTTAAGTTTTGTTCTTTAGTTTTCCCAGTTTAGGTTTGTTTACTCCCCGCTCTGCTCTTCCTGTTTTGTCACCTTCTCACCGCTGTAAATAAACACTCACTCGCACCCCAGCCAGTGCCTGCATTTTGGATCCTTTTTTCAATACACCACACGACTGCCCCCAGCCGTGACAATATTGTATAATTCATGGTAAATGGCGGCCTAGCCAGTCTCCAGAGCTCAAAGCTATAGAAAGTCTACGGCCCAGTCAAGATCCATCAAGCAAAGTGGAACAGCGTGGCTGGACGTCGACACGGCCGGGAGGTGAATGCCTACAAAGCTGTGACGACACTCAACAATGTTGCACCACAGCAACAGGAAGATGTGCCAAAATCCTTCCATAATGGTGTGAGAAACTGATTACATGGAAGTTATATACAAAACCTCAATGTTTTTCACACAGTACATCTGCATTTTGGCTTAATGTGTACAAACAAGTAACTCCACTGTGTCATTCGTTGTTCTTTATGGATGCTTTGTTTTTACCATGACTCATGTTGGGAGTGTGTGTGAGCTTACGTTGGCACTGGGTTGCCCTTGGCCTCACACTCAATGATGATGTTATCTCTGGGGTCCACAATGTAGTTCTTTACTGACTGTTTCATGATAGTTGGGGGCTGCTTCACTGGGAGAGAGAAACAAGACAGTAGCTTTAGTAGAGGTTCACCACCTAATCACATCCACTGGAAGAAAACACAGCATTATATTTGTAAAGAGCCATCATGGTATGGCATTTGATGCTTTCTATGAATGTTTAAGATGTTGAACACTTTCTATTATTACTGTGCTTTAGTAATAATGCAAATAGACAAACAGTCACTTGTAGCAGGCCCATAAATCAGCGTCTGATGAAAACTCTAGTACATTTACACTAGACTGTTGAGTTTAGTATGGGAATGTTATGTGAGGGGGGGCTCCACAAGGACGACCTGGGACTAGATAGAGCATTGTTTATCAGAAACTGTTCAATAAATTCCATTTTTCTAAGTTTGAGAGATATTTGCTGAGATGGAAATAAAAGAAAGTTGAGATGTCCTTGATTGATTTGTGCTTGGCTCACTTTTTCACATGCTGCATCACAAATGTGCATGCCCTACAAAGTCAGGTCATCAGCAGAATGTTTCCCAATTTTACTTTTAACGAAGTCAATGACACGTCAGAAAGACCCAGACTGTCATATAGAAGCACATGCAAACAGTGCAGCCTCCTAATATGGCCTCTATTCAGAGGATGTTGCAGGAGTGACATTGAAGGCTCTTATGTTTTTACTGCACGTGCTCACTTTGGCTTACTAAGTGCATACTTTTGCTTTCACTTGCGACTGCTTGGTCAGGTTTAGACTGTGTATGAGGTTAAAATATATTTATTGTACTCTTGACTTTAAACTTTGCACTTGACAATGATGATGATCCCCCAGTGCATTCAAATCTGGTCTTAAGTGAGGATTCATGACGGTGTTGATGGAGTCACAGCGCTGCTTTAATATTACAGTTTGGACCTTTTTTAAAGAATGCCACTGGCTTTGTTAAAACAACCATATATGACCCTCTGAGTGAAGGACAACAGGTTTGCTCTGTACTGAACGTGGGGACAAAAACATGTTAGAACACTTACAGTCTTGCTGGATCTTTGCTGTTAGTCCAAAGTAACGCCAAGGAGAAACAGAATAAGATGCACAAGTTGTGATTGTTAATCATATTAGAGACAAATACACATTAATATTGTACTATGTTACAGCTGTTATCATACACAGCTCAGTGGTTCCCAACTGGCCCACTAAGCTCATTTTAAGTGGGTCAACAACAATATTTAACAGTGGTAAAAATTCATGAAGTACTCCATGTAGGTGTGACTGTCTACAACCAGCTCTGCCAAGTGTCACTGTAGCTTTGCTATGTTGAGCTAACCCAGCAAGCACGAGCAGAGCCAATCATTTCAAGGAACGATCATGTGGGTACATTCATCTGTAGTATGGAAGCAGGTGTTCTCAGTAAAGGGCCCTCAGGTAGCAGACAGGGTTAGATCATGTTGAGAAAGGACTGCTTTGGTTTCCTGCAGACAAGCCGTCTCCATATAAAGCTTTGGAGTCAGGTCCACATGCCAAGTACAACGTTATCAAATAAGTGCACCAAAATTGCACCAAAAATCATCTACTTTCACCAAAAGGTGGAAGCTCGAGGAAGTGTTAATAGGAGGCTCCATTTGAAGTTGCTGATTTCTTTTTTTATATACACATTTCAAGACTTATAGATCAGATCTATACATATCTTCACAGACCCTATTTTTATCTTGAAAGTACTTTTTTCTCTTTTTAGATCTCACAAGTGCATTACTGGATATACAGGGAGTGCAGAATTATTAGGCAAGTTGTATTTTTGAGGAATAATGTTATTATTGAACAACAACCATGTTCTCAATGAACCCAAAAAACTCATTAATATCAAAGCTGAATGTTTTTGGAAGTAGTTCTTAGTTTGTTTGTAGTTTGAGCTATTTTAGGGGGATATCTGTGTGTGCAGGTGACT
The DNA here is from genome assembly GCF_057382275.1 of Copadichromis virginalis. Taxonomy (NCBI): domain Eukaryota; kingdom Metazoa; phylum Chordata; class Actinopteri; order Cichliformes; family Cichlidae; genus Copadichromis; species Copadichromis virginalis. Next base: position 1,773,038 of record NC_140622.1, read on the forward strand.
ATTACTGTGCATAATTATTAGGCAACTTAACAAAAAACAAATATATACCCATTTCAATTATTTATTTTTACCAGTGACACCAATATAACATCTCCACATTCACAAATATACATTTCTGACATTCAAAAACAAAACAAAAACAAATCAGCGACCAATATAGCCACCTTTCTTTGCAAGGACACTCAAAAGCCTGCCATCCATGGATTCTGTCAGTGTTTTGATCTGTTCACCATCAACATTGCGTGCAGCAGCAACCACAGCCTCCCAGACACTGTTCAGAGAGGTGTACTGTTTTCCCTCCTTGTAAATCTCACATTTGATGATGGACCACAGGTTCTCAATGGGGTTCAGATCAGGTGAACAAGGAGGCCATGTCATTAGTTTTTCTTCTTTTATACCCTTTCTTGCCAGCCACGCTGTGGAGTACTTGGACGCGTGTGATGGAGCATTGTCCTGCATGAAAATCATGTTTTTCTTGAAGGATGCAGACTTCTTCCTGTACCACTGCTTGAAGAAGGTGTCTTCCAGAAACTGGCAGTAGGACTGGGAGTTAAGCTTGACTCCATCCTCAACCCGAAAAGGCCCCACAAGCTCATCTTTGATGATACCAGCCCAAACCAGTACTCCACCTCCACCTTGCTGGCGTCTGAGTGGGACTGGAGCTCTCTGCCCTTTACCAATCCAGCCACGGGCCCATCCATCTGGCCCATCAAGACTCACTCTCATTTCATCAGTCCATAAAACCTTAGAAAAACCAGTCTTGAGATATTTCTTGGCCCAGTCTTGACGTTTCAGCTTGTGTGTCTTGTTCAGTGGTGGTCGTCTTTCAGCCTTTCTTACCTTGGCCATGTCTCTGAGTATTGCACACCTTGTGCTTTTGGGCACTCCAGTGATGTTGCAGCTCTGAAATATGGCCAAACTGGTGGCAAGTGGCATCTTGGCAGCTGCACGCTTGACTTTTCTCAGTTCATGGGCAGTTATTTTGCGCCTTGGTTTTTCCACACGCTTCTTGCGACCCTGTTGACTATTTTGAATGAAACGCTTGATTGTTCGATGATCACGCTTCAGAAGCTTTGCAATTTTGAGACTGCTGCATCCCTCTGCAAGATATCTCACTATTTTTGACTTTTCTGAGCCTGTCAAGTCCTTCTTTTGACCCATTTTGCCAAAGGAAAGGACGTTGCCTAATAATTATGCACACCTGATATAGGGTGTTGATGTCATTAGACCACACCCCTTCTCATTACAGAGATGCACATCACCTAA